>NC_056726.1:581471105-581556105 GCF_019279795.1 Protopterus annectens | reverse complement strand
TTATGGAGATGAATTACGTGGGAAATTTTCCAGATGGAAGGGACATATGCTTTAGAGATGGTTCTGTTAATTAATACTGAGATGGGATATGCTATTGCATTTGCAACCTTTTGAAGATATTCATCCGGGACTAGGTCGGCTGAAAGGGTGGTGGGTTTCAGTTTCTTGATTAAGGATCGGATAAGTGCTGTTGGTCCCAGTTGAAAGTTAAAGGATATGGGGTACTGGATATGGGGTTAATAGGGTCTAGGTTATTGGGGCATAGTTGGTTGGCAAGAGATTGCATAGTTTCTGTAAAGGTGTTGGCAATATTTTCTGGAGGTTTTTGGAGATGGAGAAGATTGTTTAAGCTAGACCAAAATTTTTGTGGTCGATTTTTGATGTTTATGTTGCAGGTTACAGTAATAGTCATTTTTGTCTAACAGTGTAGACTTCTTAGCATCATTTCTTAGCTGTTTATATACAAGTTGATCCTTAGGGTTTTTATTAGTTTTCCAAGAGGACCAAGCTTTATTTCTATTCATGATTTTTTGTGTAGTTTCTTTGGACAGCCATGATTTTACTTTTTTCTTTGTTTTGATGGTCCGGGTGGGTGCATGATTGTTAAGAATTGTTAAGAAATGTGTAGTTAAAGTGTGATACTGTCTCATCTAGTGGGAGTAGTTTTAGTCTATTCCAGTTACATAGGTTCATAGGTTCATAGGTTTATACTAGGCTATCTGCCCTAAGGCATTTATAAGCCTAGCCCAAATTATTGTGGCTTACGCCACCCCTTATATGAAAAAATACTGTGCCCATTAGTTTGTTGTGCCTCTGTCCAGCAGTGACCCAGAGATGATTCCCGGGGTAAACCTACGATCTCCCATCCACAGGTCTAGATTTCTCTTGAACAGAGTCAGCGAGGTGCTCTGCCTCACATGGACCGGGATTTTATTCCACAGCATAGGGAGTCTCTGAGTGATAAATCTATCCCTCCAGCACGTCCTATTTATATCCGTGCTAAGGTTTAAGTCGCTTGCTCTAGTGGTTTTGGTGGATTTGGATTTTTGAGGTGGAGCATGTCCATTAATTCCGGTTGGACATGGCCTTGTATGTCAGGCACATGTCACCTCTGAGCAGACGGTATGCGACTGAATAGAGCTGGAGTTTCTTCAATCTGGCAGCATATGACAGATTTTGGAGTCCCTTTATCCTTTTGGTGAGGAACTTTGGGGTCTCTCCAATTGCTGCAGATGTCGGGTGAGATACATCCCGATGGGGCATTGTACTCGATCATTGGTCTGATAAGTGAAGAGTACAGGGGAACAATGACCTCACTAGATCTGGATGTGAATCCCTTCATGATCAGGTGGGCAATGTAGAAGGTCTTTCTAACCACTTTAGCAATGTGAGTGTCAAAAGAAAGGCCACTGTCAACCTGGGTCCCCAGGTCCCTGATAACCTCTTCTGTGCTTAGTGGATTGCCACCTATATGGTAGCTTAGGGTTACCTTGTTTTTCCCGAAGGGTATGACTATACATTTTTGGCGTTTAACTTCAGGCCATGGCTCTGGCACCAGCTATCTGTTTCCGTGAGTCCCTTCTGAAGGATATCAGTGTCCGATGCACTTTCCACTATGGCGCCCAGTTTGCAGTCATCTGCAAACTTTGTCAGCCAAAGTCCTCCCATGTTGGCCTGTACTTCTGAGAAGTAGATGCCAAACAATAGGGGGCCAAGGACCGGGCCCTGTGGGACACCACTTGTGACCGGCTTGGAGTCTGACACAGCGCCAGCAACTCTAACCATGTGGGTTCTGTCCTTAAGCCAGTTTGCAAACCCATCTTGTGACAAATGGGTTTACATTTAAGGTGGTAAGTTTTTGTACAATAAAGGAGTGGGGTATTGTGTCAAAGCTTTGCAAGGTCAAGGTAGGCTGTATGGACTGCCTTTCCCTCATCAATGGCCTTGGTGACTATTTCAAGAAGTCGACCAAGTTCAAAAGGCATGATCTTCCCTTGACAAAGCCAAACTGGGTCGGGTCCAATGTCTGCAAGTCCCCTATATCTTTGTTAATGAGCTCCATTATGATCCTCTCGATAGCTTTGCAGACTAGACTTGTTAAACTTATGGGGGTAATTACCAGGGTCCGTGAGGCGCCACCTTTGTGGAGTGGGACCACAGTTGCGTCACGCCACTCCTTGGGCACGATCCTGTGGTAAGGCTGAGATTAAACAGCTGCCTTATGCGGGTTTAATTCCTCATTTAGCTCGTAGCACACAGCCGGGGACACCATCCGGTCCCATTGATGCTGTGTTTTTAGCTTTAGAGAGCAGCTTTCACCTGCGCATTTGAGATGTCCGGGAGGCTACACTCGGCTGGGATAGTTATCTCTCCTTTAGGGGAGAGGGGTGAAGTTTGCACTGAACCTGTCTGCCAGTATGTTGGCAATGTCTGTGGGTTCAGTGATTTTTGTATCATTTTGGACTAATTCTGAGCATATCTGTGAGTTTCCACCCAGGTTCCTAACATAGCTGAAAAAGGCCTTATGATTGTCCTTTGAATCCATGGCAATTTTCTCTCAAAATTGGCCTTAGTTGATTTTATGAGTGCTCAGATTTTTTACTAATAATGATCAAGGGTGACTTCCCTTTTATGGATTTTGTTTTATCATGTAATAGCTTTCTCCTCTTATTGTAAAGTTTGTTAATGGCTGGGGTCCACCAGACTGGACGTTTGCCCTTTGTGGAAAGAGTCTTGGTTTTATTTGGGATTGCCTGATCCATGCAGTCCTGGAGGTGTTCATAGAAGGCATTTGTAAGGGCTTCCAGCTTGGGTTGTGGTTTCCTCTGGCTCAGGGGCCTTGAAGGATACCACACCAGTCTTGAGTATTGTGAAGTTTGCTTTAGAGAAGTTCTTCACTATGGTCTTTTTTGTTTGGGGTGGGGGCGGATGTGGATTTCCAGTGAGATTAGTTTATGATCAGATCTCACCAATGAGGGATATACTTCGGTGTGGAGCATTTTGTCCCCATGTTTGTGACAATGAGATCTAGTATATTTTCTCCTCTCGTGGAACAGTGACTAGCTGTTCCATGGCATTTGAATTTATGAACTCCAGGAACCGTTGGGCTAGAAAGTTAGGGCTTGAGTAATGTTCCCAGTCTATATTCGGGTAGTTGAAGTCACCCAATATGATGGTGTTTGGAGATACATTTATACCCTCCAGTGTCTTCAGGAAGGCTGTGTGGGGTTCCTGAGTTTGAGAGGGTGGCCTGTAGCATGCTACAATTTGTAGAGCAGTTTTGCCTATTGTTAGTTGCACCTGGATGGTTTCCGAAGCTTCATGCGTTGCCACCAACCTGGAGGTGTGAGTATCCTTTATGAATATGGATACACCCCTCCTTTTGAGAGTGGTCCGGGTTTTGGGGCGGAACGCATGATATGAGGTAAAACCTAATAGTGCCGGGGTGCTCTCAGGAGCCTTGAACCAGGTTTCAGTTACAGCACAGACATCGATGTTCTCCATACTGAGAAGGGCCTCAAGTGAGTGCATTTTGAGATTTAGACTTCTGGCATTGAGCAGCATTACCCTCAATTTCTTCCCATTTTTGTTTTCTAGGGTGGTAGGTTTAGAATTTGAGCCTTGCCTAAAAAAGGCACTATGGGGGTGGCAAGAGACTTAGCCAATATCCGGAATCCCAGGGGTGACAGGTGCAAGCCGCCCCTCATAAGCAGCGCGGGCTTGTCAAGCATGTCATCCCAGGCAGACAGACACTGGATCCCCTTTGAATGACACCAGACATTAAGCCAATGTTTGAAGTTCTAATTGGAATTTGGTTTGATTGAAGTTGTTAATGTTCCTGATGGTTCTGAAGCTAGGCATTTGAAGGATATCATTTTTTGTCTGACTAAATACGTTAGGAGGTGATCACTTATTTCCTCAGGTTGGGTGCCTGCCTTATACATTTGGGGAGAGTTATTAATGGGAATCCAATCTAGTATACTTTCTTTGTTGTTGGGCTTACTAGTTCTGGTGGTGGAGGTTATGATTTGGGAGAAACCATATGGATTTATGTTGGTAGTAGGGACGACTGAGGAGTAGGTGTTCCAGTCTATATTAAAGTCACCTAAAACAATAGTTTCTTGTGGGGAGTTTATGGACAGCCACTACAGAATGTCTTCAAGGATATTGGTGGTGTTACTAGCTGGGATATAAATGCAGACGATGTTTATAGATTTATGTTGGTTAATTTGTAGTTTTGTAAAGAGCATTTCAGCTTTATCAGCTTGACGAGCTTGTGGAGAGTTGGAAATAGTTACATTAATTGAAGATTTATATAAGACGGCTACCCCCCACTCCCTTCTTTGAGGCAAGGTCCAGTCGTATTATATTGTAACCTAGAGGAGTAACTTCATTGCCAGTGGAGGCTGGCTTAAGCCAGGTTTCCGTAAGACATAGTTTATCTGGGAAGTGTACTGCTAAGAGTGTGGATTATACTATGTAGGCTTCTAATGTTTAGGTGGCAGATGAGGAGAGAAGTAGAGGAGATGTTTACGCTTTGAGGGCTAGAGGGGATTTATAAATTGGGTTGGATGCTTCCCATGGGGTTGGTCCTGGGTTGGGGTGGATGTCCCCATCCATTGTGAGGTTAGTTTGAGAACAGATTATTAGTTTTTGAAGTTTGAATTATAGTTTGTAGTGTGTAGTTCTAGGGTTAACATAACTGGCTCGAATGAGCTGTTGATTGTTGTTAATTCCCTTCATCTTGACTAAAGGCCCAGTTCCAGCTGAAGAAAAGCAACCGCAAAGCATGAATTCATAAATTCCAATGCCTTTGATCAACTTATCCACACCCCCACCAGGGGCAGCAATATCCTAGACCTGGTCATTACCAACATGGGTGACCGGTGTTCCACACCAGAGGTCAATTCCTAGTTGGCGCTGCCCAAAAACACAAAACTGAACCCGCCCCACCCCCATTAGGGGAAACCACTGTTTTTAAAGAAATTCACCCCTTAAAAAGAAGTGGCGACCAAACCCTGAAACAGGAGCTCTGAATTAAAAACCCTTTATAATTCTGGTGCATGGATCCATCCCCCGAAACCCAAAAGTACCTAAAAAAGAAGCCAACTGGTGGTCCCCTGAAAAAAACTCTCAAAAAAAGGAAACTTTGCAAAAAAAGAGTAAAAATTCCCGTTTGGGGGAACCCGCAGTCTAAGGCTGAGTCCCCATAAAAATCCAAATGTTGAAAACAAAATTTTACTGATTTTAAAGCCCTCAAACATTTTTAGATTCGTCTCTGGCAAACCGTCTTGGATTTATGCAATGGCACTAAAATCAGCCAATGATGTTCCCTCCTGGAGACACATGCTTTTTGTATTTATTAAAACCTGGGTGTTTTAGGGAGGTCCCCCACCCCCCCCCCCCCCCTCCCCCCCCCCCCCCCCCCCCCCCCCCCCCCCCCCCCCCCCCCCCCCCTTCCCCCCCCCCCCCCCTCCACCCCCACCCCCCCCCCCTTTCCCCCCCCCACACACCCCCCCCACCCCCACACACCCACCCCACACACCCCCCCCCCCCCCCCCCCCCCCCCCCCCCCCCCCCCCCCCCCCCCCACCCCCCCCCCCCCCCCCCCCCCCCCCCCCCCCCCCCCCCCCCCCCCCCCCCCCCCCCCCCCCCCCCCCGCCCCCCGCCCCTCCCCCCCCCCCCCCCCCCCCCCCCCCCCCCCCCCCCCGGCCCCCCCCCGCCTCCCCGCCCCCCCCCCCCCCCCCCCCCCCCCCCCCCCCCTCCAAGGGCCCCCAAAAACAAAAAAGCCCCAAAATTGGACTGCTAAAACCCCCTTCCTCCTTCCAAAAGTTTTTTTTATTTAAAAAGCCAAAATTTGGGGGGGAAAGTTAAAAAATTTTGGGAGGGCCACCAAAAAAAAAAAAAAGGGGGGGGGTTCCCCCCGTAAAAAAAAAAAAAAACCCTTTGCAGTGCTCCAAAGAAAAAAATCTCTTCCATTTATCAGCATAAACTTTTCTAGTGCTAGGCCGTCTGGCTTCCAAAATGACATCTAAAACCTGTTGAGGAAGCTGAGACCCCCACCGGCTCCATCACAGAATATGCCAGGCTGTCAGATGGAGGGACTGCACCTGAACATTGAGAAAATGATTGTTTGACTGGGACAACAAATGAGGAACCTGTGGCAGAAGCCAAGGAGGCTCCTGGATTAAACTCCTCAGCAGAGGATACCAATGCTGACGAGGCCAATCTGGTGCTATTAGAATCATGCAAGGCTTGTCCCGCCTGACTTTCAAGAGTACCTTGGGGAGAAGAGGCAGAGGAGGAAAAGCATAAACGTGAAGGTTGTTCCAACTGAAAGATAGAGCATCTACTTTCCAAGCATCTGGGTGGAACATCTTTGTGCAAAATTTTGGTAGTTGAAAATTCAGTGGAGAAGCTTAACAGATCTATGTCTGGAGTTCCCATGCCACAGTCAATTGTTTGAAAACCTGAGGATCCAGTTTCCACTCATGGGGATCCACAATTTGCCTGCTCAATACATCTGCTAGGGAGTTCTGTGCTCCTGGCAGAAACCGTGCTTGAAGATTGATTTGCAAACTCAGAGCAGTCTCCCACAAAATCATTGCTTGCCTGCAAAGAGGGTAGGAATGGGTTCCCCCCTGCTTGTTGATGTACCACATGACTGTTGTGTTGTCTATTTGAATCAACACCTGTCCCGGCTGAAGTAGGTCCTTGAAGGCCATCAAAGCAAATTGGACTGCTAACATCTCCTTCATGTTGATATGCAAATGTAGTAGTTTGGGAGGCCACACGTTCTGTATCCATTTCCCATTGAAGTGTGCTCCCAAAGCCAAGTCCGAGGCATCCGTCGTTAAGATCTGACTCGCCTCTGGTCGGGTCACAGAGAGTCCCTTGTTTAGTTGACATTCCTGAGCCCACCACAAGAATTCCTTCTGGATGCAAGGTATAATCCAATGACAGTGTCCAAACTGTGGCAGTGTTGAGTCCACACACTTTTGAGATACCATTGTAGCTTCCTCATATGCAGTTTGGCATTGGGAAGAACTAGAATGCAATATGCCATGAACCCCAAGGCTTGAAGGACTGTCCTTGCAGTCAGCCTGGACATTACTGATAACTGCTGGAAGTATAGATGAAGAGTTCTTTGTTTGTCCGGGGTCAGAAATGTCATCTGAGAAGCTGTATTCAGTCTCACACCCAGAAAGCACATGTCCTGAGAGGGTACTAGACTGGACTTTATTTCGTTCACAGAATACCCTAGGCACCTTAAAACTGCCATTACATACTGGAGGTGTTGAAGTAACTTCTTTGTTTTGAGCAAGAATCAGGCAATCGTCCAGATAAGGATAAATTTGTATTCCTCTCTGTCTGAAAAAAGCAATCACAGGAGCCAGAACCTTTGTGAATATCCTGGGCGCAGTAGATAAACCAAAGAGAAATGCAGAGAACTGATAGTGAGAAGTACCAGCCCGAAATCTCAGGAATCTCCTGCAGCTGGGCCTGATAGGGATGTGAAGATAGGCCTCTTTGAGATCCAGGGTTACCATCCAGTGATCCTTGCCCAGCAGAGGCAGAAGTTGTTGTAATGTTAACATCTTGAACTTTGGAATGTCTAGGTAGGTATTTAGAATGGACAAATCCAGAATTGGCCTCCAAGTGTTTCCTTTCTTTGGCACTAGGAATAGACAGGAATAAAAACCCTGGCCTACTTCTGATGGAGGGACCGCCTGAATTGCCCCCATCTGTAAAAGTAAAGAAATTTGCTCCTGAGCCTCCAACCTTTGCTGAGGAGGCACATCCGGCATGCCTTTGAAAGGAGGAAGAGTGTGAAAATAAAACTTGTACCCGTGATTTATTATATCCAACACCCATTTGTCCTGGGTGACCAAATGCCAATTTTGTTGAAAAAGTCCCAACTTTCCTCCTAGAGGAGCTGCCAGTAGAGAAGGGTCTGGCAGCAGAAGATACAAGTCATTGGGTCTGTTTACGAAAAGGCTGACCCCTGCCCTCACCAGAAGACTGTGCAGGAGAACTCCAAGTCCTAGGTCTGAAAGAACCCTGAGCGTGAGCTCTGCCCTCTACCAAGCCTAGACCTGCCCTTAGACTGAGTATCCGAAGAAGGAAAAGACCATCCTCTAGCAGGCCAATTCCTACTAAACTTAGGGGGCTGCACCTGCAGAAAATCTTTCACCGTCTGCATAGACTTAGCCTTATCTTCCATCTTTTTCAAAACCGATTCCACAGGGGGACCAAAAAGTACTTCAGATTGAAGAGGAGCATCCAAAATCCGAGCCTTAACATGCTCTGACAAATTTTGATCCTTAAGCCAGGCATGCCTGCGAATAACTGAACCAGTAGCAGCCACCCTGGATGCAGCCTGAAGAGCATCGAAACCACACTGCAAAGAATGCTTGCCCACTTGATCAGATGCATGAACCAACTCCTGGAGCGTCCTACACTCTATACCCTCAGATAAAGCATCCACCTTAGATTTCAATTGACCTAACAAGAAATTCTGATACTTCAGCATATGAAATTGGCAATTCAAAGCCCTCATAGCTAACGTAGAGGAGGTGTATACTTTTTCCCCCCATCTATCTAAAGCTCTAGAATCTTTATCCAAAGGAACTGGATTCTTAGCCACAGAAGCCCTAATACCCTTCGGACCTTGAGTAATGGTTTCCGGATCAGCTCTAGGGCTCTTGTACAAATACTTATGTGCTTCAGGAACTCTATAATATCTGTCTGGCTTAACAGGGGCAGGAGGTAAAGAATCAGGATTAAGGGAAGATTCAGAAAAAACATCCTGAACAACTTCTAAGACAGGAGGAATAGCCAAGGGCCTATGCTGAGGCAAAAACAAAAATTGCCTGAGCCTTTTCCGAGAATCCGAAAAATCCTGACCTTCCCACTTGAAATGCTCCCTCATGGAATGTAAAGTCTCAGAAAAAGAAAAATCCTCTGGTGGAGAAGCAGAAGGACAGGAGTCCTCTGCATCCGAATCCAAATAAGAAGGAAATTCCTGAATTTCTTCAGCTGAGGAATCAGAGTAGTCAGAGGAATGATCCATCCCCTCTAAATCTGCCTCCACCCTAGGCCTCTTCTCTGGGGGGGGGGCATAGAACCCCTGATCAAAGTAATCAAGTCCTCAGCCATTTTTAACATATGCTTCTTAGGAACAGGGACTGGAGAGCTAGAACTATGACCCAGGCCAACATGACCAGTTTTGGCCTTAGCATGGCCTTTAGCCACTGAAGAAGAAGGCCTAATAACCTTCTGTAAAGATGGAACTACAGACACCTGAGAAGCACCCTCAGCCGGGCCTAACTCCTGAGAGGTTAACTCCTGCAAAAGTAAAGGTTCCCCATGGAATTCAGCCGAATCCCCGGCCGGATCCACAGGTAGAACCGGCGTCCGTAACGGACGACTCATCCGGTTTAGACTTTAAAATTTTATCTTTACGCTTTTTAGCGGTAGCGGGCGTCGGAGGATCCGACGGCATGTTATAATTACACCTTTTCCCAAAAACAAGCCTGGCACAGTCTAATCTTCGTTTAATGGTGCGCTTGTTAAATCTAGCACAAACGCGACACCCGACCACGTCGTGCTCAGGCCCTAAACAGGGAATACACAAAGAATGAAAATCCTTATGAGATATCTGTTTCCCACAAGAAATGCAATTATTAACTTTTTCTGACATCCGGATAACTGAGGCAAGAAAACAAAGATTTCAACGGGTACTTAGCCCAACTTGGTCTTCGGTCTGAAACTCGATAAATGAAAATTTCAGAACGCCGAATGGCACTTGCAAACGCTGCTTCTGCTTCGGACCACGTGGCAAGAAAGACTGAGGATATGGCGTCGGTCTTGTGCTTATGTACTACGACGTACTGACGTCAGCTCTAGGCGACAATGACCGACGCCAGCCCAGCTCTTTGGTATTCGGGCCGATCGAGGACAGCGGACTACCCACAGGTTATGACTGCAGCAATGTGAGATGAAGAACATCAGTGGACTCACAGTGTATCATAGGGAAGATTTTCTCTAAACTCTCATCAGGATGTTTGCCCCCAGGAGGTTGGTCAGGGTTACAAAAGTACAGTTTTGTACCTACCATAAATGTAGATGTCCGAACTGGATAGCATCTGCAGTCATAACAAATGGGTTGTCCTGTCGTCAGGCAGCCCCTCGGTCGGCCGGATTCCAAAGTCCGGGTCCGCTCGCTGATGTCGCACTTCACCCGACATCATCTCTGCTGGTCTTCGGGTATAAAGGCATCAGCCAACGCCATTTTCCTCAGTGTTTCTTGCCCCAGATGCCAATTGCCCTCTTGGAAAGCTAAATTTTGGATAGATGCCAATGTTTCCAAAATAGTAGAAGGCAAACACAAAAAATAAACATGTATGTACATATATACAAACAAATACACCATAAGCCACCCCCCCCCCCAGCTAGCTATTAGTAGGGTAAGTACCCTAGGCGTACCCCAGAGGGAAGGAGGAGGGTATCCTGACTGCAGATGCTATCCAGTTCGGACATCTACATTTATGGTAGGTACAAAACTGTACTATGTCCTTCATGGATGCATCTGCAGTCATAACAAATGGGTAGAATACCATAGCCAAACTAGGGGAGGAGGAATAAAAGTTATGGTGTAGTCAGGATCCCTTGCAGTACAGCAGTGGCAAACCCTGCTCGGGATCTAGAATATAGAGGTAAATTATAATGCTTAGCAAATGTATGCACGGAGGTCCAAGTAGCCGCCTCAATAATGTCCTTGGTTGCCACTCCTCTTAAGAAAGCTGTGGTAGTGGCTGTAGCCCTTGTTGAGTGAGGTCTTATGTTCTGTGGAATTGGTTTTCCATGGTAGGAGTAACAGAATCTTATGCAATTTCCTATCCATTTGGAGATTGTCTGTTTGGAAATTGCTTTTCCTTCCCTTCCTGTTGCATAGGCTACAAAGAGCTGGTCAGTTTTTCTGTTACCTTTGGTTCTGTCCAGGTAGTAGCGTAACTGTCTATGTACATCCAAGGTATGCATTATTCTTTCACCTCTGTTTTGTGGGTTTGGGAAAGAAGGTAGGTAGGTGGATTGCCTGGTTTAAAGACACTCTGGATACCACCTTAGGCATAAATGTAGGATTAGTTCTCATGGACACCCTATCTTGATGGAAGATTAGGAAGGTTTACACTGCCATTAAGGCCTGTAGTTCTGAAACCCTCCTTGCTGAAGTAATAGCCAGTAGGAAAGCAGTTTTCCATGACAGGTGTTGTAGATCTGCTGTTGCTGCTGGTTCAAACGGAGGGAGTGTCAACTTTTCTAGTACAAAATTCAAGTCCCATGCTGGTAATGGTGGTTTCCTAGGAGGTTTTACATTCTTGATCCCTCTGAGGAACTGCCTGAGTAGAGGATGTGAATAGACAGGAGGATCAAAGCTGTATTCTGCTGAAATAGCTGATGCATGTATCTTGATGGAGGAATAGGACAGGCCTGTATGTAGAAGCTCTGCCAAGTACTCCAAAATCTTAGCAATATCTATGTTCGACACATCTTTTCCTCTTTCAGTACTCCAAATGACGAACCTTTTCCATTTTCCTGCATAGTTCCTTCTAGTTGAAGGTCTGCGGGCTTCAAGGATAATGTCTTTAACCCTTTGTGAAAGGTCTGGGTTAGTTACTGCTATGTGATGTTCCAGGCAGTCAGTTGCAAGGTTTTTAGGTTTGGATGTATGATGTTGTAGTTGTTCTGAGTTAACATCAGAGGCATCAGGGGTATTGACCACATTTTCTCCCGAGACATGCTCCTCAGCAATGGGTACCAGTGTTGTCTCGGCCAGTTCGGAGCTATCAGAATTATCCTTGGACGTTCCTATTTGATTTTCAGTAGTACCTTGTGCATCAAGGGAAGAGGTGGGAATGCATATGCTGTCAGGCCTTTCCAGCTGAAGGATAGAGAGTCCACCTTCCATGCAAGTGGGTGGAATGTCCTTGTGCAGAATTTTTTGAGCTGGTGATTTTGTGGGGAAGCGAATAGATCTATTTGTGGCATTCCCCATTTCTTTGTGATGGCCTTGAAGATGTCCGGGTGTAGCATCCATTCGTGAGCATCCGAGGTGGTTCTGCTTAAAATGTCTGCTGGGGTGTTCTCTTTTCCGGTACAAATATTGCCTGTAACTGGATGTTGTAGCTGAGAGCCAGATTCCAAAGGTCCAAAGTCATTCTGCATAGGGGTAAGAATGAGTGCCTCCCTGTTTGTTGATGTACCACATGACTGTGGTGTTGTCTGTCCTTATCATCAAATGGCCTTCTTTGAGGAATGGTCTGAATTTTAGGATTGCCAGTTTTACTGCCAGCATTTCTTTTTGGTTTATGTGCAGGTGCAGCTGGTCCTGAGTCCACAGTCCTTATGCGCATTTGTCCAGCATGTGTGCCCCCATCCTAGGTCTGAGGCGTCCGTTGTGATGGTTTGGTTTGCTCGAAAGTTGTGGAAGGGCAAGCCTGGGTTTGACTGGCATGCCCGAGCCCACCATAAGAACTCCTGTTTTAAGCATGGGATTAGTGGTATTTCTGTTTCTAAGCTGTGCCTGTGTTGAGACCATAGATTCTTTAGGTACCACTGTAACTTTCTCATATGCAGTCTGGCATGTGGGACCAAGATTATGCATGATGCCATGAAGCCCAAGGCCTGCAGAACTTTTCTTGCTGTTAGTTTGTTCTGCTTTATTAATGCCAAGAAGTAAAGAGGGAGTTCTTTTTGTTTTTCTGCAGTTAGGAATGCCATCTGTTTGACTGTGTCCAATTCCGCGCCCAAGAAAGTTCTTGTCTGGGATGGTATCAGCCTTGACTTTTGTAAATTGACTGTGTATCCCAGGGCTTGTAGCAAGTAAATGACCCTTTGTAAATCTGTTGTCAGCTTGATTTTGTTGTCCGCTTGTAACAGGCAGTCGTCCAGGTATGGATAAATTTGGATTCCCTGTACTCTGCAGTGAGCGATTACTGATGCCAGGCATTTTGTGAATACTCTGGGCGCAGTAGATAAGCCAAAGGGCAATGCTGAGAATTGATAATGCTCTGATCCTGCAAGAAATCTGAGGTATCTTCTGCAATTTGGTCGAATGGGGACGTGCAGGTATGCCTCCTTGAGATCTAGAGTTACCAGCCAACACTCCTTGCCCAGCATGGGAAGAAGTTGCTGTAGGGTCAGCATTTTGAATTTTGGGACCATGATGTATGTGTTTAAGATGGACAGGTCGAGAATAGGTCTCCAGCTTTTCTCTTTTCTTGGTACTAGGAAGAGTCTGGAGTAGAATCCTTTGCCCTGTTCTGTTATTGGTACTCTTTCCACAGCTCTCATCTTTATTAATTCCGCTATCTGGTGCAGGGCTTCTATTTTTTGATTTGGGGGCAGGTTTGGCATTCCTCTTTTTACTGGTAAAGTGTGGAAGTGGAACCGGTAGCCTTGATCTATGGTTTGCAAAATCCACTTGTCTTTTGTGATATAGTGCCAATTTTTCGAGAATAAGGCTAACTTTCCGCCTAATGGTGCTGCTATTTGCTCCCTGGTAGGCGGAGTCAGAGCCAAGTCACTGTGATTGTCCTGTTGCAGTGGCAGTGGTTGTGTCTGTGCCTCAGTTATTGCCTTGCCACTGTCGTCCTCTGTAGGCACCTCCTCTGGATTGATTTCTGCCCCTAGAGCGTCTGTTCCTGCCCCTTTGTGATCTTGTGGAGTCAGGAAAGGACCAATTTTTGGCAGGCCAGTTCCTGCTAAACCTTGGTGGCTGGACCTGTAGGAAATCTTTAACTGTTTGCACAGATTTTGCCTTCTCTTCCATTTTCTTCATTACCTGCTGGGCAGGTTGCCCAAATAGACTGGCCTTATCCATAGGAGCATCCAATAGCTTAGCTTTAACATGATCCGGTAAGACCTGTTCTTTCAACCATGCATGCCTTCTTATCACTGTGCCAGTCATGGCTGATCTAAATGAAGCCTCCAGTGCATCATAGCCACATTTTAAAGAATGGTTACTAACCTGTTGGATGTTATTCACCATTTCTAATACATATTTCTTATCTAAAGATTCATCAGAGGACAGCTTTTAATTAACTGATCAAGCATAAACTCTTGGTATTGGATCATGTGAAACTGGCAGTTTAAAGCTCTAGCTGAGAGAGTAGCAGAGGTGTAGACTTTTTTCCCCATCTCTCTAAGGACCTGGATTCCCTCTCAGCGGGAATAGGGTTTTTGCTGTGGTCGAGGCTACTGCCTTAGGCCCCTGGGATATAGTTTCGGGTCTGCAAGTGGGGCCTTGTATAGGTGGTGATGAGTGTCTGGCACCCTGTAAAATCTATCTGGTTTGGCAGGTGCTGGAGGTAAAGAATCAGGTGCAGTGCAGACATCATTAAATGCATCGTCCACAACAGACAGGACAGGAGGTATAGCTAAGGGCCTATGTTGTGGTAAGTGCAGAAAAGTCCTAAGCCTTTTTCTTGAATCTGAGAAATCTTGTCCCTGCCATTGGAATTGTTCTCTCATGGCATGTAAGGTTTCCCCAAAGGAGAATTCCTCTGGTGGAGAGGCAGCTGGAATGGATTCTTCAGCATCTGAATCTTCATAATTGGAAAAAGGAGCCTCTGGCTGGTCTGTAATGTCTGAGTCATCCGCAGAATCATCAGAGGACACAGGCTCGGGGGGCTCTGCTCTAGGTCTCTTTTCTGGGGCTGACAGGCCCTGTCTGGGTGAGATTGGGATCCCCTAATTAAGGATATTAAATCTTCTGCCAGAGTAAGCATTTGTGAACTAGAAGTGGGCCTGAGAGAGGGTGGTTTAACAGGCACTGATTTAGCTGATTTGGCTGCTTTAGCTCTGGCAAAGGCCTTAATAGACATGGCTGCAGGAGGCCTAGCAGCACCACGTGCTGGGGTAGAGATATCCAAAGGGATGGTGTCTGATAAATCAGTAGGAACCACAGTTGTAGGCAAAATTTCTGAGGCTGATTCAGGTAAGGTAGCAGGAGCCTCAGTAGTAGTCATGGATTCGCTGAAGATTGACCAGTTTTCGGTTTCGCCGAAACCGAGACACTCGCTTGCTTAACCGTGGTTTCGCCGAAACCGCGGACCGCGAGTGTCGGTCTTTTCTTTGCGTTTTTAACAATTTGGGTAGTCGGAGGATCCGGCGGCATAATGTACGCAAACTCTGAGCCGCAAAACCGTTCAGCAACCTCCGACCCACGCCTAACCGTCCGTCGGTTGCAGCAAGCACAGGCGAACAGGCTGCTACGTCGTGGTCTGGGCCTAAGCAAGGCAAACAGTAAGAGTGGAAATCTTTATGAGGTATTTGTTTCCCACAAGTTAAACAGTTATTGACTTTTTCTGACATCGGCTGAGGCAAGAAAGAGTCCCCAACGGGGTACTTAGCTTTTTAGAAGTCTTCGAAGTAGTATTCGGTAGTAGTAATCTCTGGATCTGACCGACCGGCACTTGCGAACAGCTTCTGCTTCGGGCGCCACGCGGCAAGAAAGACTGAGGAAAATGGCGTCGGCTGATGCCTTTATACCCGAAGACCAGCAGAGATGACGTCGGGTGAAGTGCGACATCAGCCGAAGCCGGACCCGGACTTTGGAATCCGGATGACCGAGGGGCTGCCTGACGACAGGACAACCCATTTGTTATGACTGCAGATGCATCCATGAAGGACATCTGCATAAAATTAGTAGTAACTACTTCTATCTGGTCATACAGGTTGCAATGAGCCAATCTTAAGGAAAAGTTAAAAAAAATATATCTTTTTAAATTTCTTTCCCATAGAGGTCCTTTAAGTACATGTAATCTCTGTAAAGCAGTTAGTATCAGTTTGAGACCAAGACATAATACAGACATAACTACATCAGAAATGTCATGTTTGGACAAATTTAACGCATGTAAATTATCATAAACTACATTAGTACCAACATTTTTTCTGTTGTACTGTCCCTTCTTTTTATAGTTCTTTTGCTGGCCTCATTCATTGCGGCCCCGTTTTCTGTTGTTAAAGTTTGTTTTAACAGAGCTGGAACTTCAAAAGCAGTTCTGCATGTCTTTCAGATTTTGTGCTTTAGGCAATGCTGGAAACTGTTCTGCACTCTCCTCAGCTCCAGCACTCACATCTCCCTCTTCAGAAGCAGCAAAAGAAACTGAGGAAGAAGCAGAAACATTTTTGCCCCAGCTAAGAACATTACTGCCATTATTGCTTCTGCTTCTAGAAAAAGATCTGTTATTTTTTCTTTTCCAAAGAAACGCTTTATCAAGACTGTAATCCTTAATGTCTCTGTTAATTTTATAGCTTTTACGCTTTACTAGTAATTCTTTAAAGTCCACAAGTCTGCCATTAATTTCTTTCAGCATACTAGTCAGCTTAACAGATGTTAAAAGTTTATCAAGTTCAACACTCACCATTCTGATTTCTTCTTTAAGCCTTCGCTTCTTTAACTCATCCCTCTCAATTAGGATGCATATCCATTCAGTGGAACACTGGTGAGCTGCCTGTACTCATCTTTTTCGAAAGGCCATATCCTCAACATTCCCCTCCTCAAAGGGGGTTGTAGGTGCTTTGTATGCTCGCAGACCTCTCGAGGTAATAGTCAGCTGTACATACCGCAGAAGGCAAAGAATATTAATGTGTGTACTAGCCACCTTCTGCAACACATTCTCCAGCTTCTCCCTCAGATTTACAGCCTCTGCAGATAAAGCAGTCACAGTAGAGCCCAAAGTTTGAAAAAGGTTCACAAAACGACGTTCTCGTTCCCCCATAAAGCACTCCCAAGCAGTAGGCATGGCCAGACCCTGAATAGCCGCTTCAAGAGTAGTCGAATTACCAGTCCCAGGCACATCAGAAGTACCAACTGCTTCTAGATTTCTAAAGCCTCTCTCATTTAGTTGTAAAACAAACTGCTGAATAGTCCTTTGAGTGCCATCAATAGTATCATCCCTAAAGGGACATGGCACATTACTTCCAGGATCAGTGGCCATACAAATAGCAAATAAAACTTAAAAAAACCCCAAAAAAATAAAATAATAAAATACCACCAAGACCACCGATCCAAGAAGTAAGTGAATTTAATGAAACACTTAGCGCCTCGGCTTACACAGCCTTCAAAGAGTAAAAACACTACAAAATACTGTTTGCTTATTTATATGCAGCATATTGCATAAAACAATTAATCAGTTAAGCATACAATTCAAATCACATACTTCCAATTACACTCTTTGTTGAGACCCTGAGGCTCCAACGTACCACACTTTAAAATCAGCAGGGTTTCTTTTTTTAAGAGTTTGTTTTTTAAAGACACACATTCACCTATGCCAACTTGCAATTTTTCCAAGATACAACCCCTAAGAGAATCAGGGTTCGAGTTGTGTGCTATCAAAAAATGACTCCCAAGGGGACTCGATAATTTTTTTATTTTTTACGTCCCTAATATGTTCCTGCAACCAGACCCTAAAACTCCTGTAAGTTTCCCCTATGTAAAACTTCTTACATCCACATCTCAGCACATACACTAACCCCTCCATGTTACAAATGTATTCATGACTAGCTGCAAACTTGATGCCATTAATATAGGGAAAAGAGCTTACTACATATATCACATGGAAAGTACAGTTGTGCACACTTACCATAAATGTAGATGTTTTGAGTGTATTTACTGTTGCGGTTATCACATTTGGGCTATCTGCTTGCAGTAGCCTTCAGTCGGCCTGATTAACAAAGTCTTGGGTCTTGCATCGGTTGCTGTCCCTTCTTCCATGGCATCAGGTCGTCAGGGGTATAAAACATGCAGCTGACACCATTACATCAGTTTTTCTTGACCCAGATGTCAGATGCCCCCCTAATGGGAAGCAATTAAATCTATAAATATACAAGGTTATACCTCCAACAAAAAAGCAAATACAGAGTGGTTCCAGCCAGAAACTTGTAGTCTATTGGCCATTTTGGGTCAATTCCTAGCTCTTTTCAGCCCCCTGTAATAAAGCCCGCTTTAGCGCGCTTTTTCGCTTGTATTCAACTCAGCACCGCTCCTCGTGGTGTCCTGCAGAGTTCTACAAGCAGCAGAGAGCAAAAGAGTGACTTTTTCCTGATTTAGGAATTTTTTTTTTCTGGCTTTTTATTTACTGCTTAACGACTGCATTTTCGCCTGTTTATACAGCTCTGCATTCTATTTAAACTGTTTTTGTGTTGATTAACTGTTTTGCACCTTTAAAAAAGTTCTTTGTTGCTTAATTTTACCTGTAGGCTAACACACTCAAGTGCGCTAGCCGTTTAAAAGCATTTATAGCATTTACTGTCTGTTTTTCCTCTGTTTTCTGCAAAAAAATATCTTGTTTTCCCGCCCTACTGAACTAGAATAGTCCAGTCTTCAGAGTTTGCTGATCTCTGGGCTTTGGCTTGGTTCCTGTGCTATTCCGTATCCTTATTTGGATAAAGGGAAGCTTCTTTGTTCACCACTGGGAGTGGGGAGCACTGAGCAGCCTATTTGTCCCTAGAGCAGTGGTTCCAGCCAGAAACTTGTAGTCTCTTGGCCATTTTGGGTCAATTCCTAGCTCTTTTCAACCCCCTGCTATAAAGCCCGCTTTAGCACGCTTTTGCATGATTTAGCACGGAGTTGCCCATAGAGCACCATCGGGCAGCGCCAGTTAAACAAGGTTAAACTATTTCTGGCTCCGTAAAGTCTGCTCTTCAATTTTTCCCTTAGAACTTCTGTACTTGCAATCTAAACAGTCTATTCTCTATCTCAAAAGCTCAGCACTTGCTCCTAAAGCATTTTTATATAGGTAAAGTACTTGTATACTAAACAAAGTACTACATTAGCCTAGAATCCCCTTGAGTACCCATTTCCCTATAGGCCCCTTCTGACTCAGCTACACAGCAAACTTTTTCTAGCATGTCGAAGGGTCAGTTGCTAGCGTCCTCTCCAGTTCAGCTGGTGCATCTGGGCATCTTGAGGCAATGTTACAATTGCCTCATGTACACAGACAACCCACTCCTTCTCCCACAAAACACAAATACATGTGACAGTTGCAACTATATAGCCAAACTGGAGGCTGAGCTCTCTCAACTCAGGACTGGACCAGACAGGAGGAGAAGGAAACCACGCACACCACAAACCCAGTTTCACACACAACTATCACAACTGCAAAACAAACACATAAACACACAAAGACATACTCGGAGGCACTGATCAAAAATCTACCAAAACTACAGAGGCCTCCAAATCAGACACCCAAGCTACTGCCACCTCAAGACATAAGACATGCAACACATAGTTCTCAAAGTCAGTGTGCTAAACAGTCACAGCCCTTAAGGCCAAACACAATGCCAGACACACTTGTTATAGGTGACTCCATAGTCAGACACACTGACGTCCCACTCACCAGACTGAACAAGGAAAAGATCACAGTAAGCTGCCTGTCGGGCGCTGGAATCCGCCACATAACACAAGCACTCAGGTCACTCCACAGCAAGTACAAGTATGACTCAGTCATTGCCCATGCCAGTGTGAACGACCTGAGACGTACCTCCCTGGACTACATGAAAAGAGACATAGAGGAGCTCTCAGATTATGTAGCCCAGGCCGGTATGACCCTGACCATGAGCAGTATCCTACCCTCACCAAGAATGATGCCACAATACAGAGACAAAATGATCAGCTTTAATAATTGGCTTAATTACTGGTGTCATTCTAAGGGGATCCAATGTCTGTCTGCCTGGGATGACATGCTTGACAAGCCACGCTGCTTCAAGGGATGGCTTGCACCTGTCACCCTGGGCTTCCGGATATTGGCAAAGGCTCTTGCCACCCCCACAGTGCCTTTTTTAGGCAAGGCTCACATGATAAACCTACCGCCCTAGAAAACAAAAATGGAAAAAAACTAAGGGTAATACTGCTCAGTGCCAGAAGTCTAAACCTCAAGATGCACGCCCTCGAAGCCCTCCTCAGTATGGAGAACATCGATGTCTGTGCTGTGACTGAAACCTGGTTCAAGGCTCCTGAGAGCACTCCAGCACTATCAGGTTATACCTCATATCATGCGTTCCGGACCCAAAATCCAGACCGAACCACAAAAGGAGGGGGAGTATCCATATTCATAAAGGATACCCACACCTCCAGGTTAGTGGCAACACACGAAGCATCAGAGACCATCCAGGTGCAATTAACCATAGGTAAAACTGCCCTACAGTTTGTAGCATGCTACAGACCACCCTCTCAAACTCAGGAAACCCACACAGCCTTCCTGAAGACACTGGAGAGTATGAATGTCTCTCCAAACACCATCATATTGGGTGACTTCAACTACCCAAACATAGACTGGGAACATTACTCAAGCCCCAACACCCTAGCCCAAAGGTTCCTGGAGTTCATAAACTCAAATGCTATGGAACAACTAGTCACCATTCCCACAAGAGGAGAAAATATACTAGACCTGATCATCACAAACATGGGGACAAAATGCTCCACACCGGAAGTATATCCCTCATTGGTGAGATCAGACCATAAATTTTATTTATTTATTTATTTATTTTACATTTGTTGACCGGGCTAGTCCAGCTGGATACATATCCATTTTCAGCAGAGGCCCAGGGAGAAAAGCTCCTCGAGAGTACAAAACAATGTATGACGTTAATCAAATAAAAACAGTAAATAAATTCACAGTTTAACAAATAGAAGTACTATATACAATTTAGCTATTTTATGCAAAAAAGAACATATTGAAATAAATAGTTGGGTAAAAAATAAGTAAATAAGTACAGTACAGGAACATGCTAGAAAGAGATTAATCTCAATGGAGATCCACATCCCGCCCCCAACCCCAGCAAAAAAGACCACAGTGAAGAACTTCTCAAAAGCAAACTTCACACTTCTTAAGACTGGAGTGGTATCCTTCAAGGCCCCCGAGCCAGTGGAAACCACAACCCACGCTGCTGAAACCCTTACAAATGCCTTCTACGAGCACCTGCAGGAATGTATGGATCAAGCAATCCCTAATAAAATCAAGACCCTTTCCACCAAAGGCAGGCGCCCGGTCTGGTGGACCCCAGCCATAAACAAACTCTACAACAAGAGGAGAAAGCTACTACACGACAGAGCAAAATCCCTAAAAGGGAAGGCATCTCTGATCAATACTAGCAAAAAACTACGATCACTCATAAAATCATCCAAGGCCAACTTTGAGAGAAAAATCACTAAAGACAATCAGAAGGCCTTCTTTAGCTATGTTAGAAACCTGGGTGGAAACTCCCAGATATGCTCAGAATTAGTCCAAAATGATACAAAAATCACTGAACCCACAGACATTGCCAACATACTGGCAGACAGGTTCAATGCAAATTTCTCCCCTCCCTCCCCCCCAAAAGGAGAAATATCTATCCCATCAGAGTCTAGCCTCCCAAACATCTCAGATGCCCAGGTGAGAGCTGCTCTCTCTAAAGCAAAAAACACAGCATCAATGGGACCGGACGGTGTCCCCGGCTGTGTGCTACACGAACTCAATGAGGAACTAAACCCACACATAAGGCTGCTGTTTAATCTTAGCCTTACTACAGAATACGTACCCAAAGAATGGCGTACGGCAACTGTGGTCCCACTCCACAAAGGCGGTGCTTCTACGGACCCTGGAAATTACCGCCCCATAAGCTTGACGAGCCTTGTCTGCAAGGCTATGGAGAGGATCATAATGGAACTCATAAAGACATTGGGGACCTACAGACACTGGATCCTACCCAATTTGGCTTTGTCAAGGGCAGATCCTGCCTCTTGAACTTGGTTGACTTTTTCGAAACAGTCACTAAGGCCATTGATGAGGGTAAGGCAGTTCACACAGCCTACCTTGACCTAGCAAAAGCGTTCGACACAATACCCCACTCGGGCATCATAGAAAAGCTCACCAGCTTAGATGTAAACCCATATGTCACAAGATGGGTTGCAAACTGGCTCAAGGACAGAACCCACAGGGTTAGAGTTGCTGGTGCCATGTCAGACTCTAAGCCGGTCATGAGCGGTGTCCCACAGGGCTCAGTCCTGGGCCCCTCTTGTTCGGCATTTATTTTTCTGAAGTGCAGGCAAACATAGGGGATTGTGGCTGACAAAATTTGCAGATGACTGCAAACTGGGCACCATAATTGACACTCCATCAGACACAGACATCCTCCAGAGAGGTCTCATAGAAATGGATAACTGGTGCCAGAGCCATGGCCTTAAGCTAAATGCCAAAAATGTATAGTCATACCCTTTGGGAAAAACAAGGTAACCCCTAATTACCACATAGGTGGTAATCCATTAAACATGGAAGAAGTTATCAGGGACCTGGGGACCCAAGTTGACAGTAACCTCTCTTTTGACACTCACATTGCCAAAGTGGTTAGGAAGACCTTCTACATTGCCCACCTGATCATGAAGGGATTCACATCCAGATCAGGAGAGGTCATTGTACCCCTGTACTCTTCACTTATCAGACCAATGATCGAGTACAACGCCCCATTCGGAATGTACCTTACCCGACACCTGCAGCAGTTGGAAAGACCCCAAAAGTTCCTCACCAAAAGGATAAAGGGGCTCAAACGTATGTCATACGCTGCCCGACTGAAGAAACTCCAGCTCTATTCAGTTGCATACCATCTGCTCAGAGGTGATCTGTGCCTGACATACAAGGCCATGTCCAACCCGGAATTAATGGACATGCTCCACCTCAAAAAATCCAAATCCACCAGAGCCAAGAGAGCAAGAGACTTAAACCTCAACACGGATATAAATAGGACGTGCTGGAGGGACAGATTCATCACCCAGAGACTCCCTACACTATGGAACAGAATCCCAGTCCATGTGAGGCAGAGCCCCTCACTGACTCTGTTCAAGAGAAATCTTGACGAGTGGATGGGAGATCGTAGGTTTACCCCGGGAATCATCTCTGTGTCACTGCTGGACAGAGGCACAGCAAACTAATGGGTATAGTATCCTCATCCTAAGCGGTGGTGAAAGCCACACACACTCTGGCTAGGCTTATAAATGCCCTAGGGCAGATAGCCTAGTATGAACCTATGAACCAATGAACCAAAATGCTTTTGAGCATTGTAGAGTAGAGTAGAGGTATAGCCAAAAAAAAAGAAAGGGGGCTGGAGAGAGGGTAACCAGGACTGCAACAGTGAATACACTCAAACATCTACATTTATGGTAAGTGTACACAACTGTACTATGTTCTTCGTGTTTCACTGTTGCAGTCATCACATTTGGGTAGATTCCCAAAGCTAAGGATGGCAGGAGGAATTTAGATAGCATTAGGACCAGCTATAAGGCCCTGCAAGACTGCAGTGGCAAAGCCAGCTCTGGATTTAGAGAAAATTGGCAGATGGTAATACTTGGTGAAAGTATGTACTGAACTCTAGGTAGCAACTTCTAGGATGTCCCTGGTAGGGATGCCTTCTAGAAAGTTGCAGAGGTAGATGCAGCCCTGGTTGAGTGGGGTCTAATCCCCTGTGGGATAGGTTTTCCATGGTACTTGCAGCAGAAATTAATGCAATGGCCTATCCATTTGGAAATAGTTTGCTTTGAAATAGCCTTCCCCTCTGCCCCTGCAGCAAATACCACCAGCAGTTGGTCAGATTTTCTTCGAGGTTTAGTCCTGTCCAAGTAGAATCTAAGTTGTCTGTGCAGGTGTAAGGAGTGCAGTATCCATTCCTCTTTGTTCTGTGGGTTATGAAAGAAGGTTGGCAAACAAATGGACTGATTAAGGGCCACATTGGATACCACCTTGGGCATGAAGGAGGGATTGGTCCTGAGGGACACCCTGTCCACATGAAAGATGATGAAAGGCTCCACTGCCATGAGGGCCTGTAATTCAGATACCCTTCTTGCTGAAGTGATTGCTAAAAGGAAAGCTGCTTTCCAAGAGAGTAATTTTAAATCCGCAGTGGCAGCTGGCTCGAAAGGAGGAAGGGTGAGCTATTCCAATACAAAGTTAAGGTTCCAGGCTGGAGTTGGGGCTCTCCTGGGTGGTCGTAGATTTTTGGACCCTCTGAGGAACTGCTTAAGCACTGGATGAGAGAAGAGGGAAGGTTCTGTGCAATAATGAGCTGAAATGGCTGAAGCGTGAATTTTGATGGAGGAGAAAGACAGGCCCTTGTGAAGCATGTCAGTTAAGTATTGTAAAATCTGAAGTAAATTGGGTACTGCTGTGCTCATCCCTTGAGATTGGTTCCAGGTACAGAATCTTTTCCATTCTTCAGTATAAGATTTTCTAGTACTAGGTCTCCTTGCCTCTAAAATGATATCCATCACTGGTTTACTGAGGGATGGTAAAGGAGAGGTTAGGTAATTGGCCAGGCTGCTAGGTTCAGTGTATGAAGCTAAGGGTGTAGAATCTGGTTCTTCTGCTGAGACAATAGGGTAAGGAGGATGAGGCAGGTGCCATGGGGCCAACAGTGACACACTGCGCAACAGGGGGTACCAGTGTTGGCGTGGCCAGTCTGGTGCAATCAAAATCGTCCTTGGTTTGTCTTTTTTGATCTTTAGTAGTACTTTGGAGAGCAGAGGCAGAGGAGGAAAGGCATAAACTGATAGGTTTTTCCAGCTGAAGGACAGAGCATTCACTTTCCAAGCTTGTTTGTGGGGAGTCCTTGAGCAAAATTTGTCCAATTGATAGTTCTGGGGGGAGGCACACAGGTCTATATCTGGGCTCCCCCCATTTGCTTGTCAACATGTTGAAAATCCTTGGTTCCAGCTTCCACTCCTGTGGATTCATGACGTTTCTGCTTACTTCGTCTGCCAGTGTATTTAGTTTTCCTGGCAGGAATTGAGCCTGTAGATGCACTTGGTAGCTCAGGGCTGTGTTCCACAATGCCAGGGCTAGTCTACAGAGGGGGTAAGAATGAGTACCCCCCTTCTTGTTTATGTACCACATAACAGTGGTGTTATCCGTCTTTACGATTAATTGTCCTGTAAGAATGTGGTCCTTGAAGGCTGTCAGAGCATGTTGTACAGCTAACATTTCTTTTTGATTGATATGCAAGTGCATTTGACTTGGGTTCCATTTGCATTGAATGCACTTCCCTGCCAGGTGAGCCCCCCCATGCATAATCTGATGCGTCTGTTGTTAGGGTTTGGGTGGCAGGGGGTGGTGTGAATGGTAGACCCTTGTTTTGGTGGCAGGTCTCTGCCCACCAAAGAAACTCTAGGCGTAGGCAAAGTATGATAGGAATCATTGCTTCTAGATCCTGAGAATGTTGACACCACAGGCTTTTTAGATACCACTGTAGTTTCCTCATATGGAGTCTTGCATATGAAATCAGAAGAATGCAGGAGGCCATGAACCTCAAGGCTTGTAGTATTTGCCTTGCAGATAGTAGGGTTTTTGTGGCCACTTGTTTGAAGTAGGTTGTCAAATTAAGTTGTTACTCTGGCGAGAGGAAAGCCATCTGGGAAGTTGTATCCAAGCTTGCTACCAGGAATATGATTTGTTGACAGGGTACCAGGTGCGATTTCTTTTCATTTATGGTGTACCCCAGACAAGTTAGCACCCTTTGTACAAAGGCCAGATGATTCAAAAGTATGTCCTGGCTTTCTGCCTGAATTAAACAATCGTCCAGGTATGGGTATATTTGAATATTTCTTTGCCTGCAAAATTTGATGACTGTGGCTAGGCACTTTGTGAATACCCTGGGTGCAGTAGATAAGCCAAAGGGCAGTGCAAAGAACTGGTAGTGATTGCAGCCTGCTTTGAAGCATAGGTATCTTCTGCAAGATTCCCTGATTGGGATGTACAGGCATGCTTCCTTTAAATTGAGTGTTACCATCCAGGCATCTTTTCCTAGCATAGGAAGCAACTGGTGAAGAGTCAGCATCTTGAATTTTGGAATCACCAAAAAGGTGTTTAGAGCAGACAGGTCCAGAATAGGATGCCATGAATTGTCTTTTCTGGGTACCAGGAAAAGTCTTGAGTAGAAACCTTGTCCTTTTTCCTCTTCTGGTACAGTTTGAATAGCCTTTATGTTTAAAAGAGGAAATATTTGCTTTTGAGCCTCTGCCCACTGATTTGGGGGAAGATCTGGGCAACTTTCTGGCATTGGTAATGTCTGGATGTGAAATCTGTATCATTGGGACACTATTTAAATCCCATTTGTCCTGGGTAATGAGTTCCCAGTTTTTGGCCTGCAGACCAGTCTTTCCCCCTAAAGGAGCATTCAGTTGAGAAGTGCTTGGAAGTTTTAAAATCAAGCGATCGAGACAGTTTTCCACAGGGGGGAGTCTTACTTCTCCAAGATTTGGAAGTGGAAGTCCCCCACTGCTTAGTCTTATGCATACCCCGGGACTGAAACCTGGGATTTCTGATGTGTCTGGGTTTGGATTGAGAAGGCCTGGAAGGACCCGGAAAGGACCAATTCTTACAGGGCCAATGCCTACTAAATCTTGGAGGCTGAACTTGCAAGAAATATTTTAACAGTTTGCATAGATTTAGCTTTATCTTCTAGCTTTTTAAGAGCTTCCTCAACTTTGTTGCCAAACAGGCGGTCCTGATTTAAGGGAGCATCCAACAGTTTAGCTTTAACATGATCAGGCAAAGATTGCTCCTTAAGCCAAGCATGCCTTCTGAGTACAGACCCAGTGACAGCAGCCCTGCAAGAGGCTTCTAAAGAATCACACCCACATTGCAAAGTATGATGTTCATCGTGTTTCACTGTTGCAGTCATTACACTTGGGTTGAATCCCAAAGCTGAGGTTGGGAGGCTGGGTCTAAACAGAATTAGGAGTGGCTATGAGGCCCTGCAGAACTGCAGTGGCAAAGCCTGCTCTGGATTTAGAGTAGAAGTAAGTGGTAGTGCTTGGTAAAAGTGTGCACTGAACTCCAAGTTGCAGCCTCCAAAATTTCCTTGGTTGGTACTCCTCTGAGAAAGGCTGCTGCCATGGTAGAATGTGGCCTAATGTTCTTAGAAACTGATTTGCCATGCTGTGCATAGCAGAAATGAATGCAGTGTCCTATCCATTTTGAAATAGTCTGCTTTGAGATAGCCTTTCCTTGTGATCCTGCAGCATATGCCACAAAAAGTTGCTTAGTCTTTCTGAAAGCTTCAGTTTTGTCCAAGTGGAAGCGTAGCTGCCTGTTTATGACCAAAGAATGCAGAAGTCTCTCCCCTTTATTATGGGGATTTGGATAAAAAGTAGGCAAACGAATGGTTTGGTTAAGAGCCACACTGGATACTACCTTTGGCATAAATGTTGGGTTTGTCCTTAGAGAAACCCTGTCCGGATGAAAAATGATAAAAGGTTCCACTGCCATTAATGCCTGTAACTCTGAGACTCTTTTTGCTGAAGTTATTGCTAGGAGCAGAGCAGTTTTCCATGATAAGAATTTTATCTCCGCTGTACTGGCTGGCTCAAAAGGAGGCAGTGTGAGCTTTTCCAAGACAAAGTTGAGGTCCCATGTAGGTATCGGTGCTCTCCTTGGGGGTCTTATGTTTTTGGCCTCTGAGGTACTGCCTTAGCAGTGGATGTGAAAAAATAGGAGGTTCCGTATTGTAATTAGCTGAAATGCCAGAGGCATGGATCTTAATTGATGAGAAGGATAGGCCTTTGTCCAGCATCTCAGTTAGGTATTGTAAAATCTGAGGAATATTTGGAACAAGCGTTTCAATTCCTTGTGCCTGATTCCAAGCACAGAATCTCTTCCATTTTTCTGCATAAGACTTTCTGGTGCTGGGCCTCCTGGCATCCAAAATGACATCCATAACTGCTTTAGAGAGAGGTGTGTTCTGAGTGGTTACATTATTCGCCATGCAGCCAGATTTAAGGTTCTGAGTTGGCTGTGCAGGATCTGATTGTTTTGTTGGGTCAGAAGATGAGGAATTTGAGGTAAAGTCCAGGCTGGGCCTTGAGACAAGCTCTTTAGGATTGGGTACCAGTGCTGGCGTGGCCAGTCTGGGGCAATCAGAATCATTTTTGGCTTCTCTTGTCTGACCTTTAGGAGTTCCTTGGGGAGGAAAGACATAAACTGTCAGGGTTTTCCAGCTAAATGATAGAGCATCCACCTTCCATGCTTGTGTGCGATAAGTCCTTGTGCAGAATCTCTGTAATTGGCAGTTGTGAGGGGAGGCAAATAGATCTATGTCTGGGCATCCCTATTTCCTTGTTATCATGATGAAGACTTGTGGATCTAGTTTCCACTCGTGAGGGTCCATGAGGTTTCTGCTTAGTTCATCTGCCAGAGTATTTGTCTTTCCTGGCAGGAATTGTGCCTGCAGATGTACCTGATAGGTCAATGCTGTCTTCCACAAAGTCATGGCTTACCTGCAGAGGGGGTAGGAATCTGTGCCCCCTTGCTTGTTTATGTACCACATGACTGTAGTATTGTCCATCTTTAGCAATAGTTGTCCTGGATGGAGTAGATCCTTGAAGGCTGTCAGGGCATTCTGTACAGCTAGCATCTCTTTTTGATTGATATGAAGATGCATTTGGCTTGCGGGCCACGTGCCCTGAATACATTTTCCCGCCATGTGTGCCTCCCAGGCATAATCCGATGCATCTGTTGTTCGTGTCTGCCTGGCTGTGGGTAAAGTGAATGGCTGTCCCTTGTTATGGTGACAGGTCAGTGCCCACCATCGAAACTCTTGTTGCAGGCAGGGAATGAGAGTAATTATTGTTTCCAGGCTCTGGCAATGTTGAGTCCAAACACTTTTTAGATACCATTGTAGCTTCCTCATATGCAGTCTTGCACATGGAATTAGCAGGATGCAGGATGCCATGAAGGCCAAAGCTTGCAGAATTTTTCTTGCAGGTAACTGGGTCTTTGCTGCCATCATTTGGAAGTAATGAGTCAGTTGCCTTTTTACAAATGCCAGATGCTTTTGCAGAATGTCCTTGCTCTCTGCTTGAATAAGGCAGTCGTCCAAGTAGGGATATATTTGAATTCCTTTTTGTCTGCAAAATGCAATTACTGGTGCCAGGCATTTTGTGAAGACCCTGGGCACAGTAGATAAGCCAAAGGGCAGTGCAGAGAATTGGTAGTGCATTGAGCCAGCTATGAATCTGAGGTATCTTCTGCAAGATTGTCTGATTGGGACATGCAGGTATGCCTCTTTGAGGTCCAAAGTAACGAGTCGAGCCTTTTTGCCCAGCATGGGTAGAAGTTGCTGCAGTGTCAACATTTGGAATTTTGGAACGTCCAGGAAAGTATTTAGAGTAGACAGGTCCAGTATTGGTCTCCAGGCTTTGTCCTTTCTGGGTACCAAGAAAAGTCTTGAGTAAAATCCTTGCCCCAGCTCTTGCTGTGCTACTCTTTGAATAGCCCTCATGTCCATGAGAGAAGAAATTTGCTTTTGTGCCTCTACCCAATGATTGTGTGGCAGGTCTGGCATACCTTTTGCCCTTTGGAGGGTGTGAAAGTGGAACCTGTAACCCTGAGAAACAATATTCAGTACCCATTTGTCCTGGGTGATCATGTGCCAATTTTGTGAGAAAAGTGCTAGTTTTCCTCCTTAGAGTGCTGCCAAAAGGTAAGTGCTTGGCACTGGTAGTGGGAAGTCATTGGGACTGTTTCCTACATGGTGTTGTGATTTGTCTTCTCCGCCTTTGGAGGCTGAAGCACCCCATTGTTTAGGCCTGTATGAGCCTTGGGGCTGAGATCTGCCTCTAGGGCATCTGTAACTGCCTCTTTGTGGCCTGTCTGACACTGAAAAGGACCAATTTTTAGAAGGCCAGTTCTGGGTGGCTGAACCTGCAAGAAATCCTTTACTGTCTGCATTGATTTTGCTTTATCATCCATTTTCTTTAACACCGCTTCTGCCTTAACACCAAACAAAGTATCATGCTGTAATGGAGCATCCAATAATTTTGCTTTAACATGATCAGGCAGAATCTGTTCCTTTAACCAATCATGCCTTCAAATGACAGAGCCTGTAACTGCGGCTCTGCAAGAAGCCTCTATTGAATCAAAACCACATTGCAAAGTATGCTTTCCCACTTGTTCAGCTGCATGCAATAAATCCTGCATTTCCTTGCTTTCAGGACATTCAGAGGGTGCCAGCATTTTCTGTTTTAGCAGAGACATTAGGTATTGCTGATATTTAAGCATGTGAAACTGGCAGTTTAAAGCCCTTACAGCTAAAGTAGCCGAGGTGTAAACTTTTCCCCCCATCTGTCCAGTGCTCTAGAATCCCTATCAGAGGGAACAGGGTTTTTTGCAGTGGAAGCCTTGACCCCTCTGGGACCCTGAGATGTAGTTTCTGGATCAGCAGCAGGGTTTTTATAAAGAAATTTATGCGAGTCTGGAACCCTGTAGTACCTATCTGGCTTAACTGGTGCAGGGGGTAAAGAATCAGGAGACAGACTGGACTCAGAAAAGACATCATCTACAATGTCTAGCACAGGAAAAATAGCAGGAGGTCTGTGCTGAGGTAATAAAGTCTCTGAGCCTTTTCCTGGATTCTGAATAATCCTGGCTCTCCCAGTGGAAATGCTCCCTCATGGTGTGCAGGGTTTCATCAAAAGAGTAGTCCTCAGGAGGAGAGGCTGAAGGGACTGATTCTTCAGCATCAGAGTCCTCATAGGGAGGAAGAGAATATCCCTGTTCTGAAGAGGAATCAGAAGAAATAGAAACCTGGTCAGAGGAATCATAGTCAGTGTCTTGCCTAGGGCTTTTATCAAGGGGGGGATGGGAACCCCTGAGCAAAGTAATTAGGTCCTCAGCCATTTTAAGCATCTGTTTCTTAGGCATGGATGACTGTCCAGGAGAATGCTGTACTTGTTTCTTTGTCTTTAAAGGTGTTTGCCTTGGCTGCTGAAGTGGTCTTGATAGTAAGTTGTGTAGGTCTGAAGACACCCTCAGAAGCCGATGCCTGCTCAGTGGCTCTGGACCCATCTGAGGGAATAGTTTCCATAGGCCCAATACCTTGAGTTTCCAGAGGCCTAGTTGTCTCCACGTGGGAGTCGGAGGCGGCCTGTGGCTCTGAGGTAGCGGGTGTCAGGGGCTGCAAAAGCGCCTCACTGAGAACCGTCGACTGGCCTAGAAGAGGCTTCGTCATCAGTACTGGACCTCGGATGCCTGTCTTTTTCTTTTTCCTTGCGCTTTTTATAAACTCCAGTCGTCGGTTGTTCCGACGGCATTATATAGTTAAACCTTCGGCCAAAGTAATGTAAAGCAAAATCGAACCGACGCTTAATAGTGCGTTGGTTAAATCTAGCACAAAACTGACAACTAGCAACATCGTGGTCAGGGCCTAGGCAAGGAATACAGTAAGAATGAAAATCCTTATGAGGTATTTGGTTCCCACAAGAAATACAATTGTTAACTTTTACGGACATCGGTCTGGAGCAAGAAAAAGTTTCCCCAACAGGGTACTTAGCTTTATTGAAGACTTCGGATCTGAAATTCAATTTCGAAAATCTCAGGAGTCGGCCGACCGGCACTTGCGAACTGCTTTTGCTTCGGGCACCGCGTGGCAAGAAAGACTGAAGAAAATGGCGTTGGCTGCATCTTGTATACCCCTGGCGCACTGACTTCAGGGAAGAGGCAACAACAACCGACGCCGGACCAGGACTTTGGAATTCAGGCCGACTGCGGGTAGCCTGCCAGCAGGATAACCCAAGTGTAATGACTGCAACAGTGAAACACGATGAACATCTGTACTTTTTCCAACATGTTCAGCAGAATGCATTAAATCCTGTAATTCCTTACTTTCAGCACATTCAGGATATCAATATAATTTTCTGTTTAAGCAATCCAATAATAAGTTGTTGATACTTTAACATATGAAACTGACAGTTTAACGCCCTAATGGCCAAGGATGCAGACGTGTAAACATTCTTACCCCATCTATCCAGTGCCCTGGAATCTCTATTAGAAGGGGTAGGGTTTTTTGCAGTAGAGGCTTTAATGCCCTTGGGTCCCTCTGAAATAGTCTCTGGATCTGCAATACGATTTTTAAAAAGGAACTTGTGAGATTCAGGAACCCTGTAATACCTGTCAGGTTTTCTGGGAGCAGGAGACAAAGAATCAGGGTCCAAACTAGATTCCAAAAAGGCATCAAAAAATTGTCTAGTACAGGAGGTATCGCTAAAGGCCTATGCTGAGGCAAGAGTAAGAAATCTCTAAGCCTCTTTTTTGAATCAGAAAAATCCTGGCTTTCCCAGTGGAAATGCTCCCTTAGAGTGTGCAAGGTTTCACCAAAAGAAAAATCCTCTGGAGGGGAAGCAGAGGGAATAGAGTCCTCTGCATCAGAATCCTCATAAGTAGACAAGGGTTAAATCCAGATCATTAGAAAAAACAGAAAAATCAGAATCCTGGTCAGAAGATGCATAAACAATTTCAGTCCTAGGTCTCTTAGAAGAGGGTGGCTGGCTTCCCTTGATAAAAGTTATAAGATCTTCAGCCATTTTTATCATTTGTTTTTTAGGCATAGAGGCCAGAGCATACAGCCTGGGCATCGGTTTTCTAGGTATGGTTTGAGGTTTAAGCCTTAAAGAAGAAGGAGGCATCGGTTTAATATGCAAGTCCGTAGGCCTGAATACACCCTCAGAAGCCGGTGCCTGCACAGCGGCTCCAGACCCATCCAAGGTAGAGACATCCGTAGGTTCCACAGTTGACGTATCTCGTGGCATACCGGACTCCGAATGGGTCTCAGGAGAGGCCTGCAAATCAGAAGTAGTGGGTATCAGGGGATGCAAAAGCACCTCACTGAGTACCGGCGAAATAGCAACTGGCTTAGGAGAAGTGTTGTCGGCAGCTTTGGACCAGGGCAGCCTGCCTCTGTCTTTATCTTTGCGTTTTTTCAGAATTCCGGTAGTTGGATGGCTTACCGACGACATTTCTGGATAATTGAACCGAGAACCGAAATATTTAATGGCGAAAATATACCGACGACGGATAGTGCGTTGATTAAATAAAGCACAAAACCAACAGCAAGGTACATTTTGGTCAGGGCCTAGGCAAGGACTACAGTACGAATGAAAATCTTTTTGAGGTATTTGCTTTCCACAAGAAATGCAATTATTAACTTTTACTGACATTGGTAAGGAGCAAGAAAAAGTTTCCCCAATGGGGTACTTAGCTTTAGTTGAAGACTTCGGTTCTGAAACTCGAAAACGAAAATTTCAGGAGTCGGCAGACCGGTACTTGCGAACTGCTTCTGCTTCGGGCACCACATGGCAAGAAAGACTGGTGTAATGGTGTCGGCTGCATGTTTTATACCCCTGATGACCTGACGTCAAGGAAGAAGGGACAGCAACCGACGCAGGACCCAAGACTTTGTTAATTAGACCGACTGAGGGCTACTGCAAGCAGATAACCCAAATGTGATGACTGCAACAGTGAAACACAAAGAACATCAGTGCCTTTATTTATACTTAAGCTCTGACTGACATTAACCTCTGGTAAACAAAATTGGTTATGTACCAGAATATCGGAGACATTCCTAGCTCTTTTATATGCAATACTCACAAAATCAGGTAGTATAGAGTTCAAAATTTTATCCCTTAGGAGCACTGGCCACAAGCTACGTACTTTTTAAACTACTTCCTCAGTTACAACATTACGCGCCTAAGAGATAAAAGTTTGAACTCTATACTACCTGATCTTTTTGAGTATTGCATATAAAAGAGCTATAGGAATGTGTCTGATATTCTGGTACATAACCAATTTTGTTTACCAGAGGTTAATGTCAGAGCTTAAGCATAAATAAAGGCACTGTTCCATGTGATGGCTGTTCCATCTGTCAATATGTAGTAAGCTCTTTTCCCTATATTAATGGCATCAAGTTTATAACCAGGCATGAACACAGTTGTAACACGGAGGGGTTAGTTTATGTGCTGAGATGTGGAAGTAAGAAGTTTTACATAAGGGAAACTTATAGGTGTTTAAGGGTCCGGTTGCACTGACATATTAGGGACATAAAAAATTACAGAGCCCCCTTGGGAGTCATTTTTTGATAGCACAAAACTCTAACCCTGATTCTCTTAGGGGTTGTGTCTTGGGAAAATTGCAAGTTGACAAAGGTGAATGTGTGTCTTTAAAAAAACAAACTCTTAAAAAAAGAAACCTTGCTGATTTTAAAATATGGTACTTTGGAGCCTCAGGGACTCAACAAAGAATGTAATTGGAAGTATGTGACTTGAATTGATTAATTGTTTTGTGCAAGATGCTGTATATAAGAAAACAGTATTTTGTAGTGTTTTTACTCTAGGAAGGCTGTGCAAGCCGAGGTGCTAAGTGTTTCATTAAATTCGCTTACTTCTTGGATCGGTGGTCCTGGTGGTATTTTATTTTTTTATCTGACTGCAGATGCATACCTCTCGGACATCTACATTTATGGTAGGTACAAAACTGAGCTTCCCTTTGGCTTTGGCTTTCCCCAGTTTGGCTATGGTATTCTACCCATATGTTAGGACTGCAGATGCATCCTTGAAGGACATAGTACAGTTTTGTACCTACCATAAATGTAGATGTAGATTGTAGATGTAAATGTAGATGTAGGTTGTCCTGCCTCAGGCAGCCCTTCGGTCGGCCGGATTCCAAAGTCTGGGTCTGGCCTCGGCTGATGTCGCACTTCACCCGACGTCATAGCTGCTGTGAATTGGGTATAAAGGCATCAGCCGACGCCATTTTCCTCAGTGTTTCTTGCCCCAGATGCCAGGTGCCCTCTAGGAAGGCTAAATTTGGATAAATGCAAATGATTCCAAACAGTAGAGAGCAAACAATATAAGCATGTATATACATATATACAAACAAATACACCATAATAGATTCCCCCAGCTAGCTACAAGATGGGCAAATACCCTAGGAGTACCACAGAGGGGAAGGAGGGTGGGTAATCCTGACTGCAGATGCATACCTCTCAGACATCTACATTCCCCCAAACTGGGGGAGGAGGCACTAAGATGATTATGGTGTAGTTAAGATCCCTTGCAAAACAGCAGTTGCAAAGCCTGCTCGGGATCTGGAGTATAAAGGTAGATTATAATGCTTGGCAAATGTATGCACGGAGCTCCAAGTAGCAGCTTCTAAAATGTCTTTGGTAGCCACTCCTCATAGGAAAGCTGTAGTAGTGGCTGTAGCCCTTGTGGAGTGAGGTCTGATGTTTTCTGGAGTTGTCTTTCTATGAAAAGAGTAGCAAAATCTGATGCAATTTCCTATCCATTTTGAGACTGTCTGTTTTGAAATTGCTTTTCCTTCCATTCCTGTTGCATATGCTACCAGAAGCTGGTCAGTTTTTCTGTTGGTCTTGGTTCTGTCCAGATAGTAGCGCAATTGCCTGTGCACATCCAAGGTATGTAGTAGTCTTTCCCCCCTGTTCTGTGGGTTGGGGAAGAATGTTGGTAGGTGGATTGCTTGGTTCAATGATAACCTGGAGACCACTTTTGGCATAAAAGTAGGATTAGTTCTCAAGGACACTCTATCCTGATGGAAGATAAGGCAGGGCTGTACTGCCATTAATGCCTGTAATTCAGAAACCCTTCTTGCTGAAGTGATTGCAAGCAGGGAAGCAGTTTTCCAAGATAAGAACTGTAATTCTGCTGTTGCTGCTGGTTCGAAAGGAGGAAGTGTTAACTTTTCCAGCACAAAGTTAAGGTCCCATATGTTAGGACTGCAGATGCATCCTTGAAGGACATCAGTATTTTGTAGTGTTTTTACTCTAGGAAGGCTATGCAAGCCGAGGTGCTAAGTGTTTCATTAAATTCGCTTACTTCTTGGATCGGTGGTCCTGGTGGTATTTTATTTTTTTAAGTTGTATTTGAAATTTGAATATTTCTTTGCCTGCAAAAAGCAATGGCAGGAGCCAGGCATTTTGTGAAAACTCTGGGAGCAGTGAATAAGCCAAAGGGAAGCTCAGAGAACTGAAAGTGCAGATATCCTACCCTGAAAAGTAGATATTTCCTGCATGATTCCCTGAATGGGTTGTGTAGGTAGGCCTCTTTTAGGTCTAGGGTGGCTAGCCAGACATCCTTATAAAGCATAGGTAGTAGTTGCTGAAGGGTGAGCATTCTGAATTTTGGTATCACCTGGAAGGTGTTTAGAATGGATAAATCAAGGATGGAGTGCCAGGTGCCCTCTTTTCTGGGTACCAGGAACAGCCTGGAGTAGAAACCTTGACCTATCTGTTCTGCAGGAACATGTTTTATTGCCCTCATGGAGATCAGGGAAAGGACTTACTTTTTGGCCTCTGCCCACTGTTTGGAGGTTGAGCTGGGAACCCTTTTGGGATTGGTAGTGTGTGGAAAGAAAATTTGTATCCCTGGGACACTATGTTGAGGAAGAAACCAAGAACCCGCAGGGAGGCCCAAAGTGCACGATTTGGACCAAGATACTCCAAAATCTTGAAATAATCCAGCACATAGAAGGCTGGCATAAAATAGATTAAATTTACTGTGGCATATCAATAAAGCACGCAAAGGATGAAGCAAACCAGTTTTGGCTAAAATTAGCCTTCTTCAGTGCAGCACAAACAAATTACAAGGCAACTTATTTTGGCTGCACTGAAGAAGGCTAATTTTTAGCCGAAACTGATTTGCTTCATCCTTTGTGTGCTTTATTGATATGCCACAATAAATTGAATCTATTTTATGCCATCCTTCCATGTGCTGGATTATTTCTAGATTTTACACTATGTTGAGGACCCAGCGGTCATTGGTAATGGTGGCTCAGGTGCTTGCGTGGAAGGAGAGTTTTCCTCCTAGGGGCAAGTGCAGGTGGGCAGAGGGAGGGGGTGGAAGTGGAGAGTCATTGTGTGTTCTCACCATGAGGGGGTGGCATTGCACTCCCTGGTTTAGAAGTGGAGGTACTCCACTGCTTTAATCTCTGCATTCCCTGTGGCTGTTGTTTGGGGGGATCTGCTTCCCCAGGGTCTGAGCTGAACTGACTGGGAGGGGGCAGGAAAGGACCAGTGTTTGGAGGGGCAATGCCTACAGAACCTGGGTGGCTGGACCTGCAGGAAATCCTTAACTGTCTGAATAGATTTAGCTTTTTCTTCCATCTTTTTTAAGACCTCCTCTGCCTTGGTGCAAATAAGTTGTCTTTGTGCAAGGGTGCATCCAATAGTTTAGATTTGACATGGTCTGGCAAGGGCTGTTCCTTAAGCCAAGCATGCCTTCTAAGGACAGAACTGGTGACTGCTGCCCTGCAAGATGCTGCTAAGGCATCAAACCACAGTGTAAGGTGTGCTTAGTTACTTGACTTGCAGAATGCATTAAGTCTTGCAACTCTTTATTTTCAGCACAAGCAGGAAAAGTTGATATTTTTTTATTTGAGGTGTTCCATGGTATGCTGCTGGAATTTTAGCATATGGAAATGACATCTTAGTGCTCTAATTGCAAGAGTAGCAGAGGTGTATACTTTTTTACCCCATCTGTCTAATGCGCGGGAAGCCCTGTCTGAGGGGGTGGGATTCTTAAGCAGAAGTTGCTTTAATTCCTTTAAGGCCCTTGGGAGATAACCTCAGGGTCAGCAGTAGGATTTTTAAAAAGAAATTTGAGAGAGTCAGGGACTTTGTAATACCTGTCAGGTTTCCTGGGAGGGGGAGGGAGGGTGTCAGGAGTTAAACTAGATTCCATGAAATCATCCACAACTGCCAGGACAGGAGGAATGGCCAGGGGTCTGTGCTGTGGAAGATCTAAAAATTCCCCGAGTCTCTTTTTAGACTGAGGGTAGTCCTGACATTCCCATCGGAAATGCTCCCTTAAAGTATGAAGGGTTTCCCCAAAGAAAAAATCTTTGGGTGGAGAGGCTGAAGGAATGGATTCCTCTGTATCAGAATCCGCATAAGCAGAGAGGGGTTGCATGTCTTCATATTCAGAGGCATCGAAGTCATCGGACTCCTGTTTAGATAAGACTACTGCGGACAAATCTCTCTTTTTTTTGGAAGGGGTAGCTTGGCTTCCCCTGATCAACATTATAAGGTCTTCTGACATTTTAAGCATTTGAGACTGAGGCAAGGAAGCAGGTGCCTGAGATGGGGTCGTCGGTTTCTTGGGTGTGGTTCATACCCTGGGCCTTAGAAATTCGGTAGTTTTCGAAAGAACAGAAGATGCAAAAGAAGTAGTCAGTTTGTGTCAAGAATCGGTAGTGTAAAGCACTTCCTCGGAAGCTGGTGCCTGCTCAGCGGCTCCAGACCCATCCAAGATAAGACAACCGCAGGATCCTTAGTCGATGAAGAGTTCTGTGGCATACCAGACTCCGAAAGGGTCTCATTAGCGGCCTGCGAATTCACAGAAGCAAGCATCAGGGGCTGCGAAAGCGCCTCACTGAAAATGGAGAACTGACAACTAGCTTAATGGAAGCATCATCGGTAGGTTTGGACCTGTGCGGTCTGTCTCTGTCTTTATCCTTACGTTTTTTTCGGAAGATCTGATGCCGGATGGCTTACCGAAACCATATTAGAAATAGAGGACAGAGAGTGAAAATACTTGGCTGCAATAAGGGCCCGACGACGTATAGTTCTGGCATTGAACAAAGCACAAAAGCGAAAGCAGAGGACGTCGTGGTTTGGGCCTAAGCAAGTGACGCAGTAAGAATGAAAGCATGTGTGTGGTATTTGCTTTCCACAGGTGAGACAATTGTTAACTTTCTGACATCGGTTAGGGCAAGAAAAAAGGATCCCCAATGGCGTACTTAGCTTTAGAAGACTTCAACTTCAGTTCAGAAAACGAAACTCAGGTAGTGGCCGGCTGGCACTCGTGCGAACTGCTTCTGCTTCATGTTCCTCGGCAAGAAAGACTGATGTAATGGCATCGGCTGCCTTACTCTATACCACTGACGACCTGACGTCAGTCCTGAAGTGACAGCAACCAACGCAGAAATACTAAGCCTCTGGTATTCGGGTCGACTGAGGGCAGACGACATCCCAGGCTGTGTACTACATAAACTTCAAAATGAAATGGCACCTCACCTAAGTGTCATGTTTAATCATAGCCTCACCTCAGACTTTGTGCCCACTGAGTGGCGCACAGCTACAGTTATCCCACTCCACAAGGAGGGATCCACCTTGGATCCCGGCAACTACTGCCCCATCAGTCTTGCGAGCCTGATCTGCAAAGCCATGGAATGTATTATCATGGAACTTATAAACAAAGACATTGGCAACCTTCAAACACTGGACCCGACGCAGTTTGGGTTCGTGAAGGGCCGATCTCGTCTCCTGAACTTGACTGACTTTTGTGAATCAGACTCCAGAGCCGTAGACAAGGGTAAGGTGGTCCACACAGCCTATCTGGACCTTGCCAAGGCCTTCGACACCATCCCCCACTCTGGAATCATAGATAAACTTACTAAACTGGGCATTAATCCCTTCATCACTTGATGAGTTGCCAACTGGCTTACTGACGGAACCCACACTGTAAAAGTAGCCAACTCCAAATCCAGCTTCAGACAAGTGGAGTACCTCAGGGTTCAGTCCTGGGACAGTTCTTGTTTGGCATCTACTTCTCTGAAGTACAGGCCAACACTATGGGACTCTGGATAACAAAGTTCGCAGATGACTGCAAACTGGGAGCCATTACTGAATCCCCAAATTATGTGGATATTCAACAAAAGGGCCTTAAAGAAACAGATGTTTGGTGCCAGAGCCATGGGTTCAAGCTCAATGCCAAGACATGTACAGTTATCCCCTTTGGGAAAAACCATGTACCCGTGAATTACCACATAGGTGGCAGTACACTAAACACCAAAAGTGTGATAAGAGACTTAGGGAAACAGGTGGACAGTGGTCTCACCTTCGATAACCACATCGCCACAACAGTCAGGAAATCCTTCTATGTGGCACACCTCATCACTAAGGGTTTTTAATCCAGAAAAAAGGCGGTCATTGTCCCACTGTACTCATCCCTCATTAGACCCATTATAGAATACAACGCCCTGTTTGGTATGTACCTCTCAAGACACCTGCAACTGGAAAGGCTGCCGAAATACCTCACTAAAAGAGTCACAGGCCTAAAGCAGATCCCCTATGCTGACAGTCTAAAAAAAACTCCACCAGTACTCTGTCACATATCGTCTACTCAGAGGCGATCTCTTCTTAACATACAAGGCCATGTCAAACCCACAGCTGTTGGACATGCTACACTTAAAGAAATCCCAATCCTTCAGAGACACACGCTGCAGGGACCTAAACCTTGTCATCACAATGAACAAAACATGCAGGAGGGATAGGTTCCTGACCCAGAGACTCCCCAGACTCTGGAATAGACTGTCAAGCAGAGTGCCTCTTTGGCCCTCTTCAAAAGGAACCTTGATGATTGGATGGGAGCTAGGACAGGACTAAAACTATCCTATCCTTGGTAATACTCTCAGCCACTCTTATACCTATATCCTCACCACTACCTATCTCCTCACCTCTTTTGAAAAGGCAAATTGCTACTACCTCAACTACTCTCCTAAACAAACATCTATATATAACAATGCCCTTACCCATCCCCAAATAAATATCACCTCCACTTCTAGTTACTTGCTACCTAAATATCATCGACTTACACCCATGAAATTAAACCAGCCCACAATAAAAAAATTAAAATATCTACCTAGCCTTAATTCTTACCCTCTTTCTGTACTAAAATTACCCACCTTAAAATATGGTGACATCCACCCTAACCCAGGCCCTTCTAATCTCTCTACTTCACCTATTCTTAGCTCCTCCCCCAACACCCTTACTACCCAGACCAGTCTCTCTGACTTCTTACTAATAGGTCATCTCAATATCCGCAGTATTAACAAAGTTGCCTATCTCCATTCCCTTCTAGATATTTACTCCTTTGATATCCTCTGTCTTACAGAAACCTGGTTAAAACCCACAACTAAGGATAATGAAATAATCCCCCCAGGGTATAATATACTGTGACACGACAGAGTAAAATGCAAAGGAAAACGAGTAGCCTTACTGTTCAGAAATGAACTACACATCTCCTCAATACCTTATAACCCACCTATAGATAGTAAAGTTGAACTCTTAATCACTAAAGTTCAACTCAATTCCACCAAAGCACTTTATATAATCTGTGTCTACCTACCCCCAGGTAATAACATTTCTACAATAGAGGATACCCTATGTTGGATATCTATTACTTTCACACAAGAAACTATTATTCTAGGAGATGTCAATACAGACTGGAATAGTATAAATACAGATAATCCTTCTTCTCATATTACTCTGCATGGTTGCAATCAAACTATCTCCACCACCACTAGAATTAACAAACCAAAAAATAAAGAAACTATACTAGATTGGATACTAATCAATAAAGAAGAACATACTTATAAAGTAGGGACCTTGCCTGATGATGCAAGCGATCACATGCTTACTTACATCATTAGACAAAACAATGACATTACCAATGCCCCCAACTATAGGGCTTCTCGAACCAAGAAAAACTTTCAGCCTGTATTATTTCAAATGGAACTTAGTGCCTGCGACTGGAACCCTCTAAAAACTCTCCCTCTTGAAGAAGCTGCTATATATTTCAATAACAAATTCTTAACAATCCTCGACAGGCATGCACCAAAACGATCTATTAGAGCAAAATCCAAACCTGCCCCCTGGCTCTCAAAAGATACCAGACAAAAAATATTACTTAGAAATAAATCCTGGGCTAAGTGGAGAGCAACCAGAAATACCCCAGATCAACAAACCTTTAGACAGTTGAGAAATGCTACAAAAAAAAGCTATTCTCTCTGACAAAAAAAGCTACTATTGCAACAATGTATTGTAATAATGTCTTGGGGTTCACTGCATATTCATACTGTAAAATGACCTGAAGGTGAATGATGTATTTAATATAGTGTGTCACTTAGTCTTCCTAGAATTTAAACTATAATACCTTTTTGTTTATTATAAACATTTTTGGTGTGGTGGTGGTTGTTTATATGTGGAGCTTTTCTCTCCAGGCCTCTACTGAAAAAGGAAATATATCCAGCTGGACCAGCCCGGTCAACAAATGTAAAATAAAAAATAAATAAAAATTCACCCCGGGGATCACATCAGTTACCCTTCTAGACAGGGGTCCAGGGAAGTAAATACTATGGGAAGAAATAGCCCGAGAATTGGTATGGCTAGGCTTGTATAGGCCCTAGGGCCAATAGCCTAGTACCAACCTATGAACCTATGTGATGACTGCAACAGTGAAACACGAACATCTGTCTGATGATTGGAAAATACCCCTATACTTCATGAGGGCCTCTTCTTCCTACAGAAATGGGGAAGTCTGGTAGGAGATAAAGCAGCCATGTATTACCAGAGAGACCCTCAGCAGTCAAAGCATGGCCCCTCTTTTGACAGGCTTCAGAATGTATGTGGGATGTCTGCCTAAAGAAAACTCTGCCAAAAGGGGGAAGGTCTTCCAGAATTTCTGGGAGTATTATTGGCCGCAATGACCTAACTAATTAAACAAAATGCCTTTATACTGCTCCACATTTTACATAATTACTAACAATGACATACCTGGATCATCTGCAGTAAAAGGAATTCCTTCTGAGGTATAAAAAGTTGGCTCATTCTAAAAACAGAAAGTAAAAACATAAATACACATTTACTCTTATACATGCTACTTAAAGTATGAAAAAAAATCTATAGCATTAAAAACAATTAATAGTTTAAAAGTTGCATACAATGGACATACCATAAAATAGTTTGGGTCATTTTCTGGCGTTGCTTCATGGTTTGTTGTGACAGTATAAATTCTTCCCCAATTACTGGATCTCAGCTCCACTAATTTCAACAGCATGTATTTTACATCTCTGAAAAGGCACACAAGCAATAGTCAAAATTACACAGATTTAAACACTGAACCTATTTTTCAAACCACTGTACAGCATTTCAAGATTAAGTGCCATTTTTCCTGACACAAAACTATACACTGTGGGATGCTATTGTGCAAAGATGTTTCAGGAGTTTCAATACACCCATTTTGGTTTAAGAAAAGTAACCAATAACCTGAAATGCTGTATGAATTATCCTATGTTTAAATAGTACTGGGCTGACCGTCCCTGAACACCTGCCTGACCCCGCCCATTTTCAGAGATAACTGGAGGTGCTCACAAAATTACAGTATATATGAAGCAAAGTAGTAGAATGTAACAAACTACAAGTGGTTATACATGGAACAGATAAATTTATTACACAGCATAATGTGAATGAAGCAGATGACAAACTGGATGTACTGATTTAACCTATAAAAAAAGGTGAACTAAAAAGATAAACTGTACAGGCTGGTGTAACCAATTAACAATTGTAAATTACAAAACATGCACACGAGCACAAGTACATCAAGAAAAGAAAATGGACGAAATACAGTTTGAGAAAGTTAGGCGGTGCGCAGAAAAAGACAAAGGGTGGAAATGAATATGAGATGGCTTGTGGTTATGTATAGTTCTACACCAGAAAGGAATTAGATGTGGCTAAAAACAAGAAGTATCATTATTATCCAATGAGCAAGCACATCAGCCTGCAAACTTACAAGACTGAATAAGAATGTGAAATGACCAACGGCTATCTAGACCCTGATGTCAGGAAGGAAGGAAGGACTGATGGAAAAAAACTAAGGGTAATGCTGCTCAACGCCAGAAGTCTAAATCTCAAGATGCAGGCACTCGATGCACTTATCAGCATGGAGAACATCGACGTCTGTGCAGTAACTGAAACCTGGTTCAAGGCTCCTGAGAGCACCCCAGCGCTACCAGGCTACACCTCGTATCATGCTTTTCGGCCCCAAAACCCAGGCCGAACCATAAAGGGAGGGGGGGTGTCCATATTCATCAAGGACACCCACACCTCCAGGTTAGTAGCAACACATGAAGCATCAGAGACCATACAGGTGCAACTAACCATAGGCAAAACTGCTATACAACTGGTAGCATGTTACAGACCACCCTCCCAATCTCAGGAACCCCACTCAGCCTTCCTGAAGACATTGGAGGATATGAATGTATCACAAAATACCATCATACTGGGAGACTTCAACTACCCAAGCATAGATTGGGTACATTATTCTAGCCCTAATACCCTAGCCCAAAGGTTCCTGGAATTCATAAATTCAAATGCACTGGAACAACTAGTCACCTCTCCCACTAGGGGAGATAATATACTAGACCTGATCATCACAAACATGGGGACAAAATGCTCCACACCGGAAGTATACCCCTCACTAGTGAGATCTGACCACAAACTAATCACCCTGGATATACATATCCCACCTCCACCCCCAGCACAAAAGACCACAGTGAAAAACTTCTTAAAAGCAGACTTCACTCTTCTTAAGACTGAGATGGTATCCTTTAAGCCCACTGTGCCAGTGGATACACATCCCACAATGCCGAATCCTTTACAAATGCTTTCTATGGACATCTCCAAGAATGCATGGATCATGCAATCCCAAATAAATCCAAGTCACTCTCCACCAAAGGCAAGCGTCCTGTCTGGTGGACCTCAGCCACTAACAAATTGTATAACAAAAGAAGGAAGCTACTGCACGTCAGAGCAAAATCCCATGAAGGGAAGACACCTCTGATCAACATTAGCAGAAAACTACGTTCTCTCATAAAAACATCCAAGGACAACTTTGAGAGAAAAATCGCTAAGGACACTAAAGATAACCACAAAGCCTTCTTCAGCTATGTTAGAAACCTGGGCGGAAACCCTCAGATATGCTCAGAGTTAGTTCACAACAACAAAAAATACACTGAACCCACAGATATTGCCAACTTTCTGGCTGACAGGTTCAGTGCAAATTTCTCCCCTCCCTCACCCCCAAAAGAAGAAATACTTATCCCAGCTGAATGTAATCTCCCTGTCATCTCAGATGTCCAAGTGAGAAAGTACAGTTTTGTACCTACCATAAATGTAGATGTCCGATAGGTATGCATCTGCAGTCATAACATATGGGTTGTCCTGCCTCAGGCAGCCCTTCGGTCGGCCGGATTCCAAAGTCTGGGTCTGGCCTCGGCTGATGTCGCACTTCACCAGACGTCATAGCTCCTGGGGTATAAAGGCATCAGCCGACGCCATTTTCCTCAGTGTTTCTTGCCCCAGATGCCAGGTGCCCTCTAGGAAGGCCAAATTTGGATAAAAGTAGAAAATTCCAAACAGTAGAAAACAAAAAGTATATATACATATACACATACAAACAAATACACCATAATAGATTCCTCCAGCTAGCTAAGAGAGGGGTAAGTACCCTAGGAATAACACAGAGGGGAAGGAGGGTGGGTAATCCTGACTGCAGATGCATACCTATCGGACATCTACATTTATGGTAGGTACAAAACTGTACTATGTCCTTCAAGGATGCATCTGCAGTCATAACATATGGGTAGAATACCATAGCCAAACTGGGGGAGGAGGCACTAAGATAATGATGGTGTAGTTAAGATCCCTTGTAAAACTGCAGTTGCAAAGCCTGCTCGGGATATGGAGTATAAAGGAAGATTGTAATGCTTGGCAAATGTATGCACGGAGCTTCAAGTAGCAGCTTCTAAAATGTCTTTGGTAGCCACTCCTCGTAGGAAAGCTGTAGTGGTGGCTGTAGCTCTTGTGGAGTGAGGCCTGATATTTTCAGGCGTTGTCTTTCCATGAGAAGAGTAGCAGAATCAAATGCAATTTCCTATCCATTTTGAAATTGTCTGTTTGGAAATTGCTTTTCCTTGCACTCCTGTTGCATATGCTACCAGAAGCTGGTCAGTTTTTCTGCTGGTCTTAGTCCTGTCCAAATAGTAGCGCAGTTGTCTATGTACATCCAAGGTGTGTAGTAGTTTTTCCCCCCTGTTCTGTGGGTTAGGGAAGAACGTAGGTAAATGAATAGCTTGGTTCAAGGACACCCTGGATACCACCTTTGGCATGAAAGTAGGATTGGTTCTCAGAGACACTCTATCCTGGTGAAAGATAAGGAAAGGCTGCACTGCCATTAATGCCTGTAACTCGGATACCCTTCTTGCTGAAGTGATTGCTAGAAGGAAGGCAGTTTTCCAAGATGAGAGCTGTAAGTCTGCTGATGCTGCTGGTTCAAAAGGGGGAAGTGTTAATTTTTTCAGCACAAAATTGAGATCCCATGTAGGCAGAGGTGGTTTCCTTGGAGGTTTTACATTTTTGATCCCTCTTAGAAACTGTCTGAGGAGAGGATGAGAGAAGATAGGAGGGTCCATGTTGTACTCTGCTGAAATTGCTGAAGCATGAATCTTAATGGAAGAATAGGACAGGCCATTGTGGAATAGTTCTGCTAAGTATTCTAGGATGTGTGCTAGGTTTGCCAGTGTGACATTTGTTCCCTTTGATGCACTCCAAATGAGGAATCTCTTCCATTTGGCTGAGTATGTTTTCCTTGTGGAGGGTCTGCGAGCCTCCAGGATAATGTCCTTGACCCTCTGAGATAAAACAGGTTGGTTTTGTTTTATGCAATTTTCCAGGCAGTTAGCTGCAGCGTTTTCAAGTTTGGATGCAGGGTCTTGTAGTTGTTCTGCTAGAAGTAAAGGCCATAGAGGTAGAGGCCATGAGTTCGTCCGAGACATGCTTCTCAGTAGCGGGTACCAATGCTGCCTTGGCCAGTCTGGAGCTATCAGAATTACCTTTGGCTGTTCCTCCCTGATCTTCAGTAGAACTTTGTACATCAATGGGAGAGGTGGAAAGGCATAAACTGTCAGGGCCTTCCAGCTGAAAGAAAGGGAGTCCACCCTCCAGGCTTGTGGGTGGTATTCTCTTGAGCAGAATTTCTTCAGTTGGTGGTTGAGTGGGGAGGTGAACAGGTCTATCTCTGGCATTCCCCATTTCTTTGTTATGTTTTTGAAAATGTCTGGATGCAGCATCCATTCGCGATCATCCGTGGTAGTTCTGCTTAATCTGTCTGCTAGTGAGTTCTCTTTTCCTGGTACGAATCTGGCCTGTAGTTGAATGTTGAGATTCAGGCCTAGGTTCCACAGGTCCATTGCCATCCGGCATAGAGGGTAGGAGTGCGTGCCTCCCTGTTTGTTGATGTACCACATGACTGTGGTATTGTCCGTCCTTATCAGCAGGTGTCCTTGCTGGAGGAATGATTTGAATCCCTCGATTGCATGCTTCACTGCCAGCATCTCCTTTAGATTTATGTGTAGATTCAGCTGGTCTTGGGACCATAGGCCTTGGATACACTTGTCTTCCATGTGTGCCCCCCAGCCTAGGTCTGAGGCGTCCGTGGTGATGGTCTGCCTTGGTTGTGGTTTGTGGAAAGGCAACCCTCTGTTGGTCTGGCAGGCCTGAGCCCACCACAGGAATTCTTTTTTCAGGCATGGAATGATTGGTATCATGGTTTCTAGACTGTGCCTGTGTTGAGACCATACATTCCTTAGGTACCATTGTAATTTTCTCATATGCAGCCTGGCATGTGGGATCAAGATTATGCAGGATGCCATGTAACCCAGGGCCTGCAGGACTTTCCTTGCAGTAAGCCGAGTTTGTCTTGTCAATTCCATGAAGTAGACTGGTAGTTGCTTTTGTTTTTCTTCTGTGAGAAAAGCCATCTGAGTTATTGTGTCCAGTTCTGCACCCAAAAATGTTATTCTTTGGGATGGCACTAGTCTTGACTTCTGTATGTTGACTGTGTATCCCAAGGCTTGCAGCAGTTGTATGACATAGGCCAAATCCTGTATTATTTTTGTCTTGTTGTCCGCTTGTATTAGGCAGTCGTCCAGGTATGGGTAAATTTGAATTCCCTGAAGCCTGCAATGTGCAATTACTGATGCCAGGCATTTCGTGAATACTCTGGGCAGTAGATAAGCCAAAGGGCAATGCTGAGAATTGATAATGCTCTGATCCTGCAAGAAATCTGAGGTGTCTTCTGCAATCTGGTCGATAGGGACGTGCAGGTATGCCTCCTTGAGATCTAGAGTCACCAGCCAAGACTCCTTGCCCAACATGGGAAGAAGTTGCTGTAGGGTAAGCATCTTGAATTTTGGTACAATGAGATATGTGTTCAGTGCGGACAAGTCGAGAATAGGCCTCCATTGAGTTTCTTTTCTTGGTACAAGGAATAGTCTGGAGTAAAATCCTTGGCCTTGTTCCATAGATGGTACCTTTTCTATTGCTCTCATCCTTAGTAAGTTGATGATTTGTTTTAGAGCCTCTGACTTCTGGCTTGGTGGAAGGTTTGGCATTCCTCTCTTTTTTGGTAAAGTGTGGAAGTGAAACCTGTAGCCTTTGTCTATTGTTTGCAAAGTCCATTTGTCTCCTGTAATGCAATGCCAGTTTTTTGAAAATAAAGCTAGCTTTCCGCCCAAGGGTGCTTCCAGTTGCTCCCTGGTAGGCGGTATCAGAGCCAAGTCATTGTGTCTGTCCTGTGGAAATGGTTGCAGTCACAGCTGTGGCGGTGCTCCTCTGGTTGGCAGGTTGCCACTGACGGCCCCTGTAGGCACCCCTTGATTGACCCCTGCCTCTTGGGCGTCTATTTCTGCCTCTCTGTCCTCCGGAGGTGTCTGGAAAGGACCAATTCTTTGAAGGCCAGTTTCTGCTGAACCTCAGAGGTTGGACCTGCAGAAAATCCTTGACTGTTTGCACAGATTTTGCTTTTTCTTCCACTTTCTTTAGAACCTCCTGTGCCGGGGAGCCAAATAAACTTTGTTTCTCCATAGGAGTTTAGACTTAACGTGGTCTGGCAAGGATTGCTCTTTTAGCCAGGCATGCCTTCGAATCACTGCTCCAGTCATAGCTGATCTAAATGAAGCCTCCAGTGCATCACAGCCACATTTTAAGAAATGATTACTGACCTGTTGAGAGTTGTGTACCAATTCCTGAAGGGACTTACGGTCAAAAGGATCAGGAGAAGAAAGCTTTTTGTTCAGCTGATCTAGCAAAAATTCCTGGTACTGTATCATGTGAAATTGACAGTTTAAAGCCCTGGCAGAAAGAGTAGCAGATGTATAAACCTTTTTACCCCATCTCTCTAATGCTCTTGATTCTCTTTCAGAGGGTAGGGGTTTTTTGGCAGAGGCAGCTGCAACACCCTTAGGACCCTGAGAAATGGTTTTTGGGTCTGCAGCATGGGCCTTATACAAGTGAAAGTGAGAATCCGGGACCCTGTAATATCTGTCAGGTTTGGCAGGGGCCGGGGGAAGAGAATCAGGGGCACAACTGGCATCATTGTATGCATCATCAACTGATAGTACAGGTGGTATGGCTAAAGGCCTATGCTGTGGCAAGTGTAAAAAGGTCCTTAGCCTTTTTCTAGAATCAGAAAAATCCTGACCCTGCCATTGGAAGTGTTCCCTCATTGAGTGTAGAGTTTCCCCAAATGAAAATTCTTCTGGGGGGGGAGGCAGAAGGAATGGAGTCGTCTGCATCCGAATCCTCATAATGTGTGTATGGTCCTTCCTGATGGTCTGATAAATCTGATCCATCCGAGGAATAGTCGGAGGAGAGAGGTTCAGGGGGTTCAGGCCTAGGCCTTTTTTCAGGAGGGGGTTGTGAGGCCCTGTCTGGGTGAGGTTGGGATCCCCTGATCAGAGAAATAAGGTCCTCAGCAAGGCTGAGAATCTGAGAACTTGAGGAAGGCCTGTGAGGGGGAGCTTTTGTAGGTAAGGCCTTGGAAAGTTTAGCTGCTTTAGCCCTGGAGAAGGCCTTATAGACATAGAAGCAGGGGGTCTAGCTGCCCCACCTGCAGGAGTAGAGATGTCCAACGGAATGGTGTCGGACAATTCTTGTGTGCCTGCTTCTTCAGTAGGAATTTCTGTAGCCGACTCTGCCGGGGCCACTGTGGCCTCGGTTGACTGAGACATGCTTTCGGCTGAAGGAAGAACCGAGGACTCTGTTTCTGCTGAAACCGAGACACTTGCAGTAGGCCTAACCGTGGTTTCAGCCGAAACCGCGGGCCGCGAGTGTCGGTCCTTATCCTTGCGTTTTTTGGCTAAATGTGTAGTCGGAGTCTCCGACAGCATTTTATATGCAAAAGCGGGACCAAAAAACTCTTCTGCAAACTCCGACCGACGTCTAAGTGTCCGTCGGTTGAAGGAAGCACAGGCTAAACAAGCTGATACGTCGTGGTCTGGGCCTAAGCAAGGAAGGCAGTAAGAGTGGAAATCCTTATGAGGTATTTGTTTCCCACAAGTTAAACAATTATTTACTTTGTCTGACATCGGCTGAGGCAAGAAAGAGTCCCCAACGGGGTACTTAGCTTTTTTAGAAGTCTTCGGTAGCTGAAATCTCTGGATCTGACCGACCGGCACTTGCGAACAGCTTCTGCTTCAGGCACCGCGCGGCAAGAAAGACTGAGGAAAATGGTGTCGGCTGATGCCTTTATACCCTAGGAGCTATGACGTCGGGTGAAGTGCGACATCAGCCGAGGCCAGACCCAGACTTTGGAATCCGGCCGACCGAAGGGCTGCCTGAGGCAGGACAACCCATATGTTATGACTGCAGATGCATCCTTGAAGGACATCTGCCCTAAACAAAGCTAAAAACACAGCATCAATGGGACCTGACGGTATCCCGGGTTGCATGTTACGTGAACTCCAAGAGGAGCTAAACCCACACATAAAAATGCTATTTAACCTTAGCCTTACTTCAGGATATGTACCTGAACAGTGGCATACAGCAACAGTGGTCCCACTCCACAAAGGGGGTACCTCTACAGACCCTGGAAACTACCGCCCCATAAGCTTAACCAGCCTGGTCTGCAAAGCTATGGAAAGAATCATTATGGGACTCATAAACCGAGACATAGGGGATCTACAGACACTTGGCCCCACCCAGTTCGGCTTTGTAAAGGGCAGATCCTGCCTTTTGAACCTGGTTGACTTTTTCGAAACCGTCACTAGAGCCATTGATGAGGGCAAAGCAGTCCATACAGCCTACCTGGACTTGGCTAAGGCCTTCGACACAATACCCCACTCAGGCATCATAGATAAGCTCAACAGCTTAAACGTTAACCCTTATGTCACTAGATGGGTTGCAAACTGGCTAAAGGACAGAACCCATAAAGTTAAAATCGCTGGAGCAATGTCAGACTCAAAGCCAGTCACAAGTGGTGTCCCACAGGGATCTGTCCCGGGACCTCTCTTGTTCGGCATTTATTTCTCAGATGTTAAAGCAAACATGGGAGGGTTGTGGCTGACAAAGTTCGCAGATGACTGAAAACTAGGCGCCATAGTCGATACAATAGCGGACACATACATCCTACAAAAAGGCCTCACAGAAACGGACAACTGGTGCCGGAGTCATGGCCTTAAACTAAATGCCAAAAAATGTATAGTCATCCCCTTTGGGAAAAACAAAGTACCCACAAATTATCACACAGACAGCAACCCACTGAGTACGGAAAAAGTAATCAGAGACCTAGGGACCCAAGTCGACAGCGACCTCTCATTTGACATCCAAGTTGCCAAAGTGGTTAGAAAAACATTCTACCTTGCACACCTCATCATGAAGGGATTCACATCCAGATCCAGGGATGTCATTGTACCCCTATACTCCTCCCTCATCAGACCCATGATCGAGTACAATGCCCCATTTGGTATGTACCTCACCCGGCATTTGCAACAGCTGGAGAGACCACAAAAGTACCTCACCAAGAGGGTCAAGGGTCTCCAACATATGTCTTATTCTGCCAGACTAAAGAAACTTCAGCTCTATTCAGTAGCATACCGCCTGCTCAGAGGTGATCTCTGCCTGACGTACAAGGCCATGTCCAATCAGGATCTGATGGACATGCTCCACCTCAAAAGATCCAAATCCATCAGGACCACGAGAGCTAAAGACTTAAACCTCGGCACAAGTATGAATAGGACATGCTGGAGGGATAGATTCATAACCCAGAGGCTTCCCATGCTTTGGAACAAGATCCCAGTTCGTATTAGGCAGAGCCCCTCACTGACTCTCTTCAAGAGAAATCTTGATGAGTGGATGGGAGATCGTAAGTTTACCCCAGGTGTCACATCTGTGTCACTGCTAGACAGGGGCACAGTAAACTAATTCTATTATACAAGGGGACCTTCATTGTGTCACTACTAGACAGAGGCACAGTATTCTAATTTTATTCTGTACACTTTTGTACCATTTCACGGGGTGGCAAAAGCCACATCACTATGGCTAGGCTTACAAATGCCCTAGGGCAGATAGCCTAGTACTATACTATGAAACTATGAGTCTTTACAAGATGCAAGCATACAGGAAATTCAATTTTATAAAGCGACTACAAACAAAAGCATAATAGATGAAAATTTAATACGGATACTAAAAGTTTACAAATATATGAGATAACTCTAGAGACCATCTTAAATGAATACCTCTTGTCAATGCATATAAGAAAAAATGTGTGGAACTGGGATTACAGCTAAGTGACACTCCATAAAAGAGGTACAAACTACAATACATTATTTAAGACAATCTTCAGGTCTGCTGATAGATCACAATCAAAATAGCCACTGTTACTCAATATTCAGTTATGAACAGCCTCAGGAATGCATTCAAGGGATTTTTCATATTAGGGTTAACATTACATTTTTAATAAAGAAGACAAAACTGTGGGTTGATCAGCAACATTCTCATGTTCTTTTCTTCCAGAGGCAAACATCAACAGGCACGTCAGTTTAACAGTACCAGATTAGTAGGTAAAACTGCAACCTCTAGGTCCTACCAACAGTACTTAAAATATCAAGGTACTAGGAGGAAGAATGGATCTGCACCAAATTCAGGTTCCACACAACTATTAGGACAAGCTTATACAGAAGCATTAATTGAAAGAACAACATGCTAGGTATGTAACAAACCTAGGAAGGGGATTCTCCTTGATTTACCAGAGAAAGAAGCAACAGTAAATCTGCAGTGATACAGACGAAGAATGAAATCTCAAGAGGGGCTGACCCATCAATGAGATACTGCTTTGTGCAGTTTGCATATGCATTACTTTAGAAGTTCAATCAAAAGGACAAGTAATTAGAAGAGGATGTACAAAGTACTTTAGCCTACTTTCATTTTAAGGGGATGGCATCACAAAGCTAAAGGTTGGATGACAAAATGTGTAGGACTAAAGAAAGTAAAGTTGTGTAAAATCTTACCAAAACAGTAGATATCCTTCTCTTCACTGCTGCAGTACTCTAAACAAAAGGGATCTCCCGCCCAAGGCAGTATGATGCTTGGCCAGCATACCGAAGCCTAATGATCTTGTATATGCTGTACGTAATACTTACGCACCCCACACAGAAAATAGGGCATAAAAGGGAGCATTAAGTGTGATGTACGGCAGCTACGTAGAACTGAATTGCCCTAGAAGAGAACAGTCTCTACAGGACAAAGATGTCCACATGCATCCAGAAGGAAAAATGTAGAAGAAAAAGGGGAAACCCTCAGCCAGACGGGAATCTAAAACAAAAAAAAAAGAACAAAAGGGGGTTGCAGGGAGGGAGTGAATACTTCAAGAATAAAGGGAAAGACATTTACGGTTATGGTAAGATTTTACACAACTGTACTATGTCCTTCTGTATCAGTGTTGCAGTATTCTAAAACAGAAGGGAGAGTAAAAAAGCTTAAGAAACAGAATGGGAGGTGGAAAACCTGCTCTGGCCCTAGAAGCCATATCCAACTTATAATGCTTAGTAAAGGTATGCAATGAGGAACAAGTAGCAGCTTCAAGGATGGAATTAGTATACAAGTTCTTGAAGAAGGCTCAAGAGGCAACAGTCATAGTGGAATGAGCTCTAACAGAAACAGACCGAGATTTGCCATGAAATGTATAACAAAAGGAAATGGCCTTAGATATCCAGAAGATGATGGTTTACTTAGAAACAGCCAAACCCAATGTCATGGTATAAAAGTAAACAAAAAGCTATTCAGACTTGCAACTCGCCTTAGTTTAATCCAAATCATACATGAGCTGTCTGTGGAAATCCAAGATCTGCAGGACTTTTTCACTAGCAGACTGAGGAGAAGGGAAAAAGGAATGGAGTTGTACTGACTGATTCAAAGACAGCTCATTTACTACCTTGAGCATAAAAGAAGGATTAGTACGAAGGGACACCCTCTCTCCCTGTAAAAAAAACAAAAAAGGAGGAATGGCCATAAGGGCCTGAAGCTCAGAAACTCTCCGAGCAGAAGTAACAGCCATCAACAAAAAGTACAGTTGTGTACACTTACCATAAATGTAGCTGTTCCAAGTGTATTCACTGTTGCAGTCAAGTCTTGGGTCCTGCGTCGGATGCTGTCTCCTCTTCCATGACGTCAGGTCGTCAGAGGTATAAAACATGCAGCCGACGCCATTTTATTCAGTTTTTCTTGCCCCAGATGTCAGGTGCCCCCCAAATGCGGAGCAAATATATATATGAAAATTCACTTTTAGCAACATAAACTTTACCTTAATCAAAAAGCAAATACACCACAAAGGCTTTAGAGTATAGTGAAGGAAAGAGAAGTTATAGAAAATGGGGGTGGCGGGTGGGTAACCCAGACTGCAACAGTGAATACACCCGAGCATCTACATTTATGGTAAGTGTACACAACTGTACTATGTTCTTCGTGTTTCACTGTTGCAGTCACTACATTTGGGTAGAATCCCAAAGCTATGGATGGGAGGATGGAACTAAATAGCATTAGGAGTGGCTATAAAGCCCTGCAGAACTGCAGTGGCAAAGCCTGCCCTGGATTTGGAGAAGAGAGGCAAATGATAATGCTTTGTAAAGGTATGAACAGAGCTCCAAGTAGCAGCTTCTAGAATGTCTTTGGTTGGAACTCCCCTGAGAAAGGCTGCTGAGGTAGAGACAGCTCTGGTGGAATGTGACCGGATTCCCTTGGGTACAGGTTTTCCATGATGCAAATAGCAGAAACAAATGCAGTGGCTTATCCACCTAGAAACAGTCTGCTTAGATATAGCCTTCCCCTCTGATCCTGAAGTAAATGCCACCAGTAGTTGCTCAGACTTTCTTAGAGATTTGGTCCTGTTTAAGAAGAATCTTAGTTGTCTTTGTACAGCCAATGAATGCAGAATCCGCTCCCCCTAGTTCTGCGGATTTGGGTAAAATGTTGGCAGGTGAATAGTTTGGTTAAGAGCCACACTGGAAACCACCTTAGGCATAAAGGAAGGAATGGTTCTGAGGGACACCCTTTCCAGGTAAAATGTAATAAAAGGCTCCACAGCCATGAGAGCCTGTAGTTCTGAAACCCTTCTTGCTAAAGCGATTGCCAAAAAGAAAGCTGTTTTCCAAGATAAAAACTTTAAATCCGCTTCCAGCACAAAATTGAGGTCCCATGCAGGAGTTGGTGATCTTCTGGGACGCCTTAAATTTTTGGCCCCTCTAAGATACTTTTTTAGCAGAGGTTGAGAAAAGATGGGAGGCTCCGTGTTGTAATGAGCCGAGATGGCAGAGGCATGGATTTTTATTTAAGAGAAGGACAGGTCCTTGTCAAGCATCTCAGTCAAGTATTGTAAAATCTGAGGGATATTTGGTTTTGCTGTGTCCGTTCCTTGTGCTTGGTTCCAAGCAGAGAATCTCTTCCATTTATCAGCATAAGGTTTTCTAGTACTAGGCCTTCTGGCTTCCAAAATGACATCCATAACAGATTTACTGAGAGGTGTTGTTTGAAAAATTACATGATCAGCCATGCTGCAAGGTTCAGAGTTTGGAGCTGAGTGTGCAGAATTTGATTGTTCTGCTGAGGCAGTAGATGAGGTATTTGAGGCAAGTTCCAAGGGAGGAGTTGAGACATATTCCTTAGAACTGGGTACCTGTGCTGGCAAGGCCAGTCCACAGCAATTAGGATCATTTTTGGTTTTTCCTGTCTGGCCTTTAGTAAGACCTTGGAAAGAAGAGGCAGAGGGGGAAAGGCGTAGGCTGATAGATGTTTCCAACTGAAGGATAGGGCATCCACTTTCCATGCTTGTCTGTAATAAGTCCTTGTGCAGAATTTGTCCAGTTGATAATTTTGGGGAGAGAGGCAAATAGATCTATGTCTGGGCTCCCCCATTTCTGTGTTACCATGCTTAAGACTTGTGGATCCAGTTTCCACTCATGCCGGTCCATAAGATTTCTGCTTAGGTCATCTGCCAGAGTATTTTGTTTTCCTGGCAGGAATTGAGCTTGACGATGTACTTGGTAAGTCAAGGCTGTGTTCCACAATGCCATGGCTAGTCTGCAAAGGGGGTAGGAATGTGTACTCCCCTGCTTGTTTATGTACCACATAACCGTGGTGTTGTCCGCCTTTATCAGTAGTTGTCCTGGATGAAGTAAGTCCTTGAAGGCTGTCAGGGCATGCTGAACAGCTAGCATCTCTTTCTGGTTGATGTGCAGATGCATTTGTTTTGGGCTCCATATGCCCTGAATGCATCTCCCCGCCAGGTGGGCCCCCCTAAGCATAGTCTGATGCGTCTGTAATTAGGGTTTGGGTGGCAGGGGTTAGAGTGAATGACCATCCCTTGTTTTGGTGTCATGTCTCTGCCCACCAAAGAAACTCCTGTTGTAGGCAGGGAATGAGAGGAATCATTGTTTCCAGACTGTGACAATGTTGACTCCATAAACTTTTTAGGTACCACTGAAGTTTCCCCATATGCAGTCTTGCATATGGAATTAGTAGAATGCAGGATGCCATGAACCCCAAAGCCTGCAGAATTTGTCTTGCAGATAACTGGGTTTTTGTTGCCATCTGTTTGAAGTACATAGTCAGTTGCCTTTGTTTGTGTGGCGTAAGGTAGGCCATCTGGGCAGTTGTATTCAAGCTTGCACCCAGGAATGTAATTTTTTGAGAGGGTAGCAGTTGTGATTTCCTTTTGTTTATTGTGTACCCTAGGCATGTTAGAAGCCTTTTTACAAATGCCAGATGTTGAAGAAGAATGTCCTTGTTCTCTGCTTGAATGAGACAGTCGTCCAAGTAAGGATAAATTTGTAGGCTTCTTTGTCTGCAAAATGCATTACTGGTGCCAGGCACTTTGTACAGACCCTGGGCACAGTAGATAAGCCACAGGGCAGTGCAGAGAATTGGTAATGCATAAAACCTGCCTTGAAGCGGAGGTATCTTCTGCACGATTCCCTTAATTAGGATATGCAGGTATGCCTCTTTTAAGTCTAGAGTCACTAACCACGCGTTATTACCCAGCATAGGCAGTAGCTGTTGTAAAGTCAGAATTTTGAATTTTGGAATGTCCAGGAACGTGTTCAAAATCGATAAGTCCAGTATTGGATGCCAGGCATCGTCTTTTCTGCGTACCAGGAACAGTCTTGAATAAAAACCTTGTCCTTTTTCCTGTTCTGGTACTGGTTGAACAGCCCCCATATCCATGGGGGACGTAAAGTACAGTTGTGTACACTTACCATAAATGTAGATGTTCGAGTGTATTCACTGTTGCAGTCATTACATTTCGGTAATCCTGCTGGCAGGTTGCCCTCAAAAGTCTTGAGTCCTGCATCGGCTGTCGTCGCCCATTCCTTGACGTCAGGTTGTCAAGGGTATAAAAGAAGCAGCCGACGCCATTTTCTTTAGTTTTTTTTGCCCCAGATGGCAGGTGCCCCAAAAAGGGTAGTCAAAATTTATATCTATATATAAAATAACATGCAGCAATATAAACTTTACCTTCATCCATAAGCAAATACACCACATAGGTTGTATAAATAAAAAAAGTTAGGTTCCATCAGAAGAAAATGGGGGATGGCGGGTGGGTAACCTGGACTGCAACAGTGAATACACTTGAACATCTACATTTATGCTAAGTGTACACAACTGTACTATGTTCTTCGTGTTTCACTGTTGCAGTCATTACATTTGGGTAGATTCCCAAAGCTATGGTTGGGAGGCTGGAGCTAAACAGCATTAGGAACGGCTATGAGACCCTGCAGAACTGCAGTGGCAAAGCCTGCTCTGGACTTAGAGTAGATTGGCAGATGATAGTGCTTTGTGAAGGTGTGCACTGAACTCCAAGTAGGTGCCTCTAAAATGTCCTTGGTTGGTACTCCCCTGAGAAAAGCCTGCTGAAGTGGCTGCAGCTCTGGTGGAATGTGACCTAATGCCCTTAGGCATTGGCTTGCCATGGTATAAGTAGCAGAAACAAATGCAGTGGCCTATCCACTTTGAAATAGTCTGCTTTGAGACAGCCTTTCCTTGTGATCCTACAGTATATGCCACTAGTAATTGCTCTGTTTTTCTGAAAACTTTGGTTCTGTCCAAGTAGAGTCTAAGCTGTCTGTGTACATCCAAAGAATGTAGAAATCTTTCCCCCTTGTTCTGTGGATTTGGATAAAAAGTTGGCAGATCAATGGTTTGGTTAAGAGCCACACTGGACACCACTTTAGGCATAAATATTGGGTTTGTCCTCAGGAGACCCTGTCCAGATAAAAAATGATAAACGGTTCCACAGCCACGAGTACCTGTAGCTCTGAAACTCATCTTGCAGAAGTTATTGCTAGGAGCAGAGCTGTTTTCCAAGATAAAAACTTTATATCAGCAGTAGCAGCTGGCTCAAAAGGAGGCAGGGTGAGTTTTTCCAAGACATAGTTGAGGTCCCATGCAGGCATTGGTGATCTCCTTGGAGGCCCTAAATTTTTGGCTCCTCTGAGGTACTGTTTTAATAAGGGATGAGAAAAGATTGGTGGCTCTGCATTGTAATGAGCCAAAATGGCAGAGGCATGAATTTTAATAGATGAGAAAGATAGGCCTTTGTCCAGCATCTCAGTTAAGTATTGTAAAATCTGAGGAATATTTGGCACAGCTGTATCTGTTCCTTGTGCCTGGTTCCAAGCACAGAATCTCTTCCATTTTCCAGCATAAGATTTTCTAGTACTAGGCCTTCTGGCTTCCAAAATGACATCCCTCACAGCTTTGCTGAGAGGTGTGTTTTGTATGACTACATTATCCGCCATGCTGCCAGGTTTAAAGTCCTGAGCTGGCTGTGCAGGATCTGATTATTTTGCCGGGACAGTAGATGCGGTTACTTGAGGTAGGGTCCAAGCTGGGCATTGAGACAAGCTCCTTAATATTAGGTACCAGTGCTGGCGGGGCCAGTCTGGTGCTATCAGTACCATCTTTGGCTTCTCCTGTCTGACCTTTAGGAGTACCTTGTGGAGGAGAGGCAGAGGGGGAAAGGCATATACTGATAGGTTTTTCCAGCTGAAGGATAGGGCGTCCACTTTCCATGCTTGTCTGTGATAAATCCTTGTGCAGAATCTCTTTAGTTGGTAGTTGTGAGGGGAGGCAAATAGATCTATGTCCGGGTATCCCCATTTCCTTGTTATCATGCTGAAGATTTGTGGATCCAGCAGCCACTCGTGGGGATCCATGAGGTTTCTGCTTAGTTCGTCTGCCAGAGTATTTTTCCTTCCTGGCAGGAATTGTGCCTGCAGATGTACTTAGTAAGTCAATGTTATGTCCCACAAAGTCATGGCTAGTCTGCAAAGGGGGTAAGAATGTGTGCCCCCCTGCTTGTTTATATACCACATGACTGTGGTGTTGTCTGTCTTTTTCAGTAGTTGCCCTGGTTGAAGTAGGTCCTTGAAGGCTGTCAGGGCATTTTGAACAGCTAGCATCTCTTTTTGATTGATATGTAGATGCATTTGGGTTGAGGTCCATGTTCCCTGAATGCATCTTCCTACCACGTGGCCCCCCCAGGCATAATCTGATGCATCCATTGTTAGTGTTTGCCTGGCTGGGGGAAATGTGAATGGCTGTCCCTTGTTTTGGTGACAAGCCTTTGCCCACCATCGAAACTCCTGTTGCAGGCAGGGAATGAGAGCAATTATAGTTTCCAGGCTGTGGCAATGTTGAGTCCAAACACTTTTTAGGTACCATTGAAGTTTCCTCATATGCAGTCTTGCACATGGAATTAGTAGGATGCAGGATGCCATGAAGCCCAAAGCCTGCAGAATTTTTCTTGCAGATAACTGGGCCTTTGTTGCTAACATTTTGAAGTAGGTAGTCAGTTGTCTTTGTCTGGCGTAAGATAAGCCATCTGGGCAGTTGCATTTAAGCTTGCACCCAGGAATATTATCTCTTGAGAGGGTACTAGTTTTGATTTATTTTCGTTGATTGTGTACCCTAGGCATGTTAGCAGTTTTTTCACAAACGCCAGATGCTGTAGAAGGATGTCCTTGTTCGCTGCTTGAATGAGACAGTCATCCAAGTAAGGATATATTTGTATTCCGCTTTGCCTGCAGAATGCAATTACTGATGCCAGGCACTTTGTAAAGACCCTGGGCGCAGTAGATAAGCCAAAGGTCAGTGCAGAGAATTGGTAATGCATTGAGCCAGCCTTGAATCTGAGGTATCTTCTGCATATTTGTCTGATTGGGACATGCATGTATGCCTCTTTTAGGTCTAAAGTTACAAGCCAAGCGTTCTTGCCCAGCATGGGCAGTAGCTGCTGCAAAGTCAACATTTTGAATTTTGGTATATCCAGGAATGTATTCAGAATCGATAGGTCCAGTATTGGCCTCCAGGCCTTGTCCTTTCTGGGTACCAAGAACAGTCGAGTAAAATCCTTGTCCCTGCTCTTGCTCTGGCACTTGCTGGAATGACCCTCATGTCCACGAGGGATGAGACTTGTTTTTTTGCCTCTGCCCATTGATTTTTTTTGGCAGATCTGGCCAGCCGTTTGCCTTTGGCAGGGTATGGAAATGGAACTTGTATGTGACACGATATTTAGAACTCACTTGTCCTGGGTTATAATGTGCCAATTTTGAGGAAAAAATGCTAATTTTCCCCCTAAGGGTGCTGCTAGGAAATATGTGTTTGGTGCAGGCAGGGGGAAGTCATTGTGACTGCTTCCTGTAAGGTTGTGATTTGTCTTCTCCACTTTTGAAGGCAGAAGCACCCCATTGCTTTGACCTGTATGAACCTTGCGCCTGGGATCTGCCTCTAGGGTGTCTGGGTCTGTCCCTCTGAGGTCTGTCTGACACAGGAAAGGACCAATTCTTTGTTGGCCAGTGTCTACTAAACCTAGGTGGCTGTACTTGTAAGAAATCTTTGACCGTTTGCATAGATTTAGCCTTGTCCTCCATATTCTTTAACACCTCTTCTGCCTTTACACCAAATAAAGAATCATGCTGTAAAGGTGCATCTAATAACTTAACTTTAACATGATCAGGCAGATTTTGTTCCTTTAACAAAGCATGCCTTCTAATTACAGAACCTGTAACTGCGGCCTTGCAGGAGGCCTCTAAAGAATCAAAACCACATTGCAAAGTATGCTTTCCAACTTGCTCAGCTGCATGCAATATATCCTGCATTTCCTTGTTTTCTGCACATTCAGAGTTTAACAACAGTTTCTGTTTAAGCAATGCCATGACATGTTGCTGATATTTGAGCATATGAAACTGACAGTTTAAGGCCCTTACAGCCAAGGTAGCAGATGTGTAAACCTTTTTCCCCATCTATCCAGTGCCCTAGAATACCTGTCAGAAGGGGTAGGGTTTTTTGCAGCGGAAGCCTTAACACCCTGGAGACCCTGAGAAATAGTTTCTGGGTCTGCAGCAGGGTTTTTTAAAAGGAATTTATGTGAGTCAGGAACCCTGTAATATCTGTCAGGCTTAACAGGAGCTGGAGGTAAGGAGTCAGGGGTAAGGCTGGACTCCGAAAACACATCATCTACAATGTCTAACACAGGAGGGATGGCTAGTGGCTTGTGCTGAGGTAGTAACAGGAAATCCCTGAGCCTCTTTTTAGAGACTGAAAAATCTTGGCTCTCCCAGTGGGAATGCTCCCTCATGGTATGTAAGGTTTCCGCAAAAGAATAATCCTCAGGAGGAGAAGCTGAAGGTATGGATTCTTCAGCATCAGAATCCTCATAGGGGGAAAAGAATATTCCTGATCAGAAGAGGAATCAGAAGAAATGGAAACCTGATCTGAAGATTCATAGTCAGTCTTTTGCCTAGGCCTCTTATCAGGAGGGGGATGGGAACCCCTGATCAAGGTAATCAAGTCTTCGGCCATTTTGAGCATCTGTTTTTTGGGCATGGAGGCCTCTCCACGTGGCTCTTGAGGTTGCTTTTTTGCCTTTGAAGTCAGTTTAATGTATAGAGGTTTGGGGTCTGAATACACCCTCAGAAGCCAGTGTCTGCTCAGTGACTCCAGACCCATCTGTAGGATTAGCATCTGAGGCTCCAATACCTTAAGTTTCCAGCGGCAAGGCCGACTCCACGTGGGAGTCGGTAGTGGCCTGCGCCTCTAAAGTAGCAGTCGTCAGGGGCTGTGAAAGTGCCTCACTGAGAACCAGCGAACCGGCGACTGGCTTAGGAGAAGCTTCGTAGTTGGTTTTGGGCCTCTGCTGTCTTTCTTTTACTTTGCATTTTTTGTGAACTCCGGTAGTCGGATGGCTTTCCGACGACATTTCTGGATAATTAAATCTGCGTCCAAAGTAGATGAAAGCAAAATCATACTGACGCTTAATAGTGCATTGGTTAAATCTAGCACAAAATCGACAACCCAGAAAATTATGATCAGGGCCTAGGCAAAGAATACAGTAAGAATGAAAGTCCTTATGAGGTATTTGCTTCCCACAAGAAATAGTTATTAACTTTTTCTGACATCGGTTCTGTAGCAAGAAAAAAATTTCCCCAACGGGGTACTTAGCTTTAAAGAAGACTTCGGATTTGAAATTCAAACTCGAAAATCTCAGGAGTCGGCCGACCGGCACTTGCGAACCACGAGGCAAGAAAGACTAAATAAAATGGTGTTGGCTGCTTCTTTTACGCCCCTGACATCAGGAAAGGGGCGACGACAGCCGATGCAGGACCCAAGACTTTGGAATTCAGGCCGGCTGAGGGCAACCTGTCAGCAGGATTACCCAAAATTAATGACTGCAACAGTGAAACACGAAGAACATCTTGTTTCTGAGCCTCTGCCCATTGATTTTGTGGCAGATCTGGCCAAACGTTTGGAATTAGCAAAGTGTGGAAATGAAATCTGTATCCCTGGAATACTATGTTTAATACCCACTTGTCATGGGTAATTAACTGCCAATTTTGAGCATGAAGTGCTAATTTTCCCCCCAAGGGGGCTGCCAAAAGATAAGTGCTTGGTGATGGTAGAGGGAAGTCATTGAGACTTGCTTACTGTAGGGTTGTGCTTTGTTTCCTCCAGATTTGGAGGTGGAGGCACCCCATTGCTTTGACCTGTAAGAACCCTGTGATTGGTATCTAGAGCCTACTGAGCACCTGGATTTGCCTTGAGAGGCTCTGTTGGACACAGGAAAGGACGAATTATTAGTAGGCCAGTGCCTACTGAATATGGGTGGCTGCACTTGTAAGAAATATTTTACAGTTTGCATAGATTTAGCTTTGTCTTCCATTTTCTTTAAAACCTCTTCTGCCTTATTACCAAACAGAGTATCATGCTGTAAAGGGGCATCCAATAATTTAGCTTTAACATGATCAGGCAGATTTTGCTCCTTGAGCCAGGCATGCCTTCTAATCACAGATCCAGTAACTGTGGCCCTGCAAGAGGCCTGCAAGGAATCAAAACCACATTGCAAAGTATGCTTTCCAACCTGTTCTGCTGCATGCAATAATTCCTGTAATTCTTTATTTTCCACACAACCAGAAATCAACATTATTTTCTGTTTCAATAAGCCCATAACATGCTGTTGATATTTAAGCATATGAAACTGGCAGTTTAAGGCCCTAATTGCCAAGGTTGCAGACATATAAACCTTCTTTCCCCATCTATCCAGCACCCTGGAATCTCTATCAGAGGGGGTATGATTTTTGGCTGTAGAGGCCTTTACACCTTTGGGACCCTGTGAAACAGTTTCAGGATCAACAGCAGGATTTTTTAATAGAAATTTGTGGGAGTCAGGAACCCTGTAATATCTGTCTGGCTTACTAGGAGCCGGTGGTAGGGAATCAGGAGCCATGCTTGATTCCGAAAACACATCAACAATATCTAATACTGGAGGTATAGCCAAAGGCCTATGCTGAGGAAGAATGAGGAAATCCCTAAGCCTCTTTTTTGATTCAGAGAAATCCTGACTCTCCCAATGAAAATGTTCCCTTAAAGTATGCAAGGTTTCTTCAAAAGAATAATCCTCAGGAGGAGATGCAGACGGGATGGATTCTTCTGCATCTAAATCCTCATAGGGTGGTATAGAAAATTCCTGATCAGAAGAGGAATCAGACGAAATAGAAACCTGATCTGAAGATTCATAATCAGTGTCTTGCCTAGGTCTCTTAGCAGGGGGGGGGGTTGGTAACCCCTGATCAAGGTAATTAAGTCCTCAGCCATTTTGATAATCTGTTTTTTAGGCATAGGAGCCTGAGCACGTAGCTCGTGCGTCTTTTTTTAGACTTAGAAGTTGTTTTTTATCTTGTTTTTGAAGCTGGCGTCAGTTTTATATAAAAATGTTGAGGCCTGAAAACATCCTCAAAGCCAGTGCCTGCTCAGCGGCTCTGGACCCATCCAAGGGAGAGACATCGGCGGGTTCAATACTCTCAGAATCTCGCGCCATACCGGACTCTGCATGAGTCTCTGTAGAGGCCTGCGACTAAAACATAGCGGGTATTAGGGGCTGCGAAAGTGCCTCACTGAGTACTGGCGAACCGGCGACTGGCTTAGGAGAAGCTTCGTAGTCAGTTTTGGACCTCGACGGTCTGTCTCTTTTTCTTTGCGTTTTTTCTGAACTTTGGTAGTCGGATTGCTATCCGATGACATTTCAGGGTAATTAAATCTGGATCCAAAATATTTTGAGGCAAAAGTACACTGCTGCTTAATAGTGCATTGGTTAGATCTAGCACAAAACTGACAGCAAGGCACGTTATGATCTGGGCCTAGGCAAGGAAAGCAGTACAAATGAAAATCCTTATGAGGTATTTGCTTCCCACAAGTAATGCAATTATTAACTTTTACTGACATTGGTAAGGAGTAAGAAAAAGTTTCCCCAATGGGCTACTTAGCTTAAGTTGAAGACTTCGGTTCTGAAACTCAAATGCGAAAATTTCAGGAGTCGGCCAACTGGCACTTGCGAACTGCTTCTGCTTTGGGCACTGAGCGGCAAGAAAGACTGAATAAAATGGCGTTGGCTGCATGTTTTATTCCCCTGACGTCATGGAAGAGGAGACAGCAACCGACAGAACCCAAGACTTTGCTATTCAGGCCGACTGAGGGCAACCTGCCAGGAGATTACCCAAATGTAATGACTGCAACAGTGACACACGAACATCATCAGTCTTCCAGGTAAAATGTTGCAAAGAAGCAGAATCTGCAGGCTCAAAAGGAGCAGGAGTCAATTTTTTCAAAACAAAATTAAGGTCTTCAGAGTATTCCTTGGAGACCTAATATGCAGGACACCTTTAAGAAATTGTTTGACCTCTAAAAGTACAATTGTGTACACTTACCATAAATGTAGATGTTTGAGTTTATTCACTGTTGCAGTCATCACATATGGGTTATCCCTGCCAGGGCAGCCCTCAGCCAGCCCGAATACCAGAGACTTAGTGTTTCTGCGTCGGTTGCTGTCACTTGAGGACTGATGTCAGGTTGTCAGTAGTATGAATTAAGGCAGTTGACGCCATTGCATCAGTATTTCTTGCCCTAACCTGTCAGGAGCCGCCAAGTAGGAGGACAGGGTCTGGTGGAAGAAACCCCACCAGTGGGAACTAAATACCAATATGTCCCTTGAAAGGAAATGAGAACAAAAAGTTAGAATGGTAATAGAAGGAGAAATAGAAGAAAAGGGAGGTGGAGAGGTGGGGGTACCAGGACTGCAACAGTGAATACACTCGAACATCTACATCTGTGATAAGTGTACACAACTGTACTATGTTCTTTGTGTGTCACTGTTGCAGTCATCACATTTGGGTTGATTCCCAAAACTGAGGAAAAGGGTGGAGGCAGTCAATGAAACTAGGGGCTGTCTAGGATGCCCTTCAAGACTGCAGCGGCAAACCCTGCCCTGGATTTGGAGAAGAGAGGCAGGTTGTAATGTTTGGTAAAAGTGTGAACAGATGTCCAGGTGGCAGCCTCCAGGATGTCACTGGTGGGCCCTCCTCTGAGGAAAGCCACAGAGGTGGAAGCTGCTCTGGTGGAGTGTGTCCTGACCCCCTTGGGGGGGAAGCTTTCCATGCTGTTTGTACCAGAAATGGATGTAGCGTGCTAACCACTTGGAAATGATTTGTCTGGAGATGGCTTTGCCTTCTGCTCCTGTAGCAAAGCTAATCAGCAATTGATCAGACTTTCTGAAGGACTTAGTCCTGCCTGAATAGAATCTGAGGTGTGTGTGCACATCCAGAGAGTGAAGGATCCTTTCCCCCTTGTTCTGGGAATTAGGAAAAAAGGTGGGCAAATGAATGGATTGGTTGAGAGCCACACTGGACACCACCTTGGGCATGAAGGATGGGTTAGTTTTGAGGGATACCTGTCTGCATGAAAGATGATGAAGGGTTCCACAGCCATGAGTGCTTGCAGCTCAGAGACTCTCCTGGCTGAAATGATGGCCAGAAGGAATACTGTCTTCCAGAAGAGAAATTTTAGCTCTGCTGAAGAAGCTGGTTCAAAAGGGGGCAGGGTGAGCATTTCCAATACAAAATTAAGGTCCCAAGCTGGAGCTGGTACAATTCTTGGTGGCCTCAAGTTGCTAGCCCCTCTTAGGAACTGTTTGATCAAAGGGTGTGAGAAAAGGGGCTGCTCGGTGGGAAAAACAGTAGAAATAGCAGAGGCATGAATTTATATAGAACAGAAAGAGTGGCCACTGTGTAGTAAGTCAGCTAAGTAATCCAGGATGAGAGAGAGGGAGGGCTGTGCCATATTGGCTCCCTTAGCCTGGATCCAGGTGCAGAACCGTTTCCATTTATCAGCATAAGACTTTCTGGTGCTAGGACGTCTGGCCTCATGGATAACATCCAGAACCTGTTTAATGAGGTTGGCAGATTGGTTCGGGGTTAGGGAATAAGCCAAGCTGCCAAACTGAGTGTCTGCAACTGGGGATGCAAGAACTCCCCTCTCCTATGGATAAGGAGGTTTGGAATCTAAGGAAGAAGACATGGCAGTAGCAAGGACAGGCTGTGCAGCATGGGGTACCAGTGCTGGCAGGGCCAGTCTGGAGCTATAAGAATGGTCCTTGGTTTTTCCTCCCTTATTTTGAGCAGTACCCTGGGGATGAGAGGTAGGGAAGGAAAAGCATAGACTGATAGACTGAACCAGGTGAAGGACAGGGGATCCACTTTCCAAGCCATGCAGTGATGCTCCCTGGTGCAGAATGTGCCGAGCTGATGGTTGGTGTGGGAGGCAAAGAGGTCGATCTTCGGGGTTCCCCATTTGAGTTATTAGGGTGAAGGTACTTCTGTTGAGTTGTCACTTGTGTAGGTCCAGAAGATTTCTGTTAAATTGGTCTGCCAGAGAGTTGAGAGAGCCTGGTAGGAATTGTGCTTACAGGTGTAGTTGCATGGCAGAGGCTGTGAGCCAAAGGCTAATGCCAGCCTGCATAGAGGGTAGGAGTGCATCCCTCCCTGCTTGTTGATGTACCGCATTCACAGTGGTGTTTTCTGTTTTGATCAGGAGAGGCCCTGGAAAGAGAAGGAACCTGAAAGCTATCAAGGCGTGCTGCAAAGCCATCATCTCTTTTTGACTGATGTGCAGAGGGATTTGCTGTGGGCTCCATTGGCCCTGTATGCACCTGCCATCCAGGTGTGCACCCAAAGCGCAGTCTGTGGTGAGGGTCTGGTGGCAGGGGGTGGGGGAGAAAGGCATTCCCTTGTTGTGGGAGCATGCTGACGCCCACAAAAGAAAATCTTTTCTGAAGCAAGGAATTATAGGTAGAAGAGTTTCCAGGTCTTGAGAGTGTTGGCACCAAAGGCTCTTTAGGTACCATTGAAGTTTCCTCAGATGCAGTCTGGCATATGGAAAGTACAGTTTTGTACCTACCATAAATGTAGATGTTCGAGTGCTAATACAGCTGCAGTCATAACAGATGCGTTCTCCTGCCGTCAGGTGGGTCCTCGGTCGGCCGAATTCCAAAGTCTAGGTCTGGCGTCGGTTGTCGTCGCTTCTTCCCTGACGTCAGTGCGACAGGGGTATAAAGGAACCAGCCAACGCCATTTTCTTCCAAAAGGGTAGGCTAAAAACATTGCTTAAAAACAGCATGCACTAAAATAAACATTACCTTCATCTACAAGCAAATACACCACATAGGTTGTATAGAATAGAGAAGTACAGATAAGTCCCAGCAAAGAAAGGGGGATGGTAGGTGGGTAACCTGGACTGCAACAGTGAATACACTCGAACATCTACATTTATGGTAGCTACACAACTGTACTATGTTCTCATCATGTTTCACAGTTGCAGTCATTACACTTGGGTTGAATCCCAAAGCTGAGGTTGGGTGGCTGGGTCTAAATAGAATTATGAGTGGCTATAAGGTCCTGCAGAAAGTACAGTTTTGTACCTACCATAAATGGAGATGTTTGAGTATTCACACTGCTGCAGTCATTGCACTTGGGTTATCCTGCCATCAGGCGGTCCCGTAGTCGGCCAGAGTTCCAAAGTCTTGGTACGGCGTCGGTTGCCGTCGCTTCTTCCCTGACGTCAGTGTGCCAGGGGTATATAAGATGCATCTGATGCCATTGTCTTCAGTTTTTCTTGCCCCAGATGTCAGGTGCCCCCCAAGCAGGTAGGCAATACATATTGCTAATAAAAGATATACATATATACAGTTACAAGCAAATACACCACAAAGATTGTATAGGATAGAAAGGTAGAGATAAGTCCAGCTAGTTCAGAGGGGATGGAGGGAGAGTAACCAGGACTGCAGCAGTGTGAACACTCGAACATCTACATTTATGGTAGGTACAAAACTGTACTATGTTCATCATGTTACACTGCTGCAGTCATTACACTTGGGTAGAATCCCAAAGCTAAGGTTGGATGGCTGGTCTACAAAGAGTTAAGATTGGCTATGAGGCCCTGCAGAAAGTACAGTTGTGTACACTTACCATAACTGTAGATGTTTGAGTGTCTTCACTGTTGCAGTCATGACTGTAGGGTTCTCCCCTGCCGGCAGGCAGTCCTCGGTCGGCCAGAATCCCAAAGTCTGGGTCCGGCGTCGGCTGTTCAGCCATGCTCCCTGATGTCAGAGCGCCAGGAGTACAAAGCTGACAGCCGACACCATGTTCTCCAGTTTTTCTTGCCCCAGATGTCAGGAGTCCCAAAATGAATAACGTCCCATAACCTTTGCAAATACACCTCAGAAGAATGGAGGAAAAAGGAACCACACAAAAGTAAAAATAAGAGGGGACAGGAGGGAAACCCAGACTGCAACAGTGAAGACACTCAAACATCTACATTTATGGTAAGTGTACACAACTGTACTATGTTTATTGTGTTTCACTGTTGCAGTCATGACTTTAGGGTAGAATCCCAAAGCAGAATGAAAGGGAGGTGGTCATAAAGAAGAAGGGGCGGCTAAAAGGCCCTGCAAGACTGCAGAAGCAAAGCCTGCCCTAGACTTAGAGTAGAGAGGTAGATTGTAGTGCTTTGAAAAAGTATGCACTGAACTCCAAGTTGCAGCTTCCAAAATGTCTTTGGTAGGAACTCCCCTGAGGAAGGCAGCGGAAGTGGCAGCAGCTCTGGTGGAATGAGTACGTATACTCCCTGGGATTTGCTTTCCATGGTGTGAATAACAAAATCTGATTCCATGAGCAATCCATTTAGAAATGGTCTGTTTTGAAATGGCTTTACCTTGGGAACTTGAAGCATAAGAAACAAACAATTGCTCTGATTTTCTGATGTCCTTAGTTCTGTCCAGGTAAAAACTTAGTTGTCTGTTTACATCCAAGGAATGTAAGATCCTTTCCCCTTTATTTTGAGGAGTAGGGATAAAAGTTGGCAAGTGAATAGTTTGATTTAAAGCCACTTTGGAAACCACCTTAGGCATGAACGTAGGATTAGTCCTTAAAGACACCCTGTCTCGATGAAAAATAATATAAGGTTCTACAGCCATAAGAGCCTGCAAAGTACAGTTTTGTACCTACCATAAATGTAGATGTCCGAACTGGATAGCATCTGCAGTCATAACAACTGGGTTGTCCTGTCGTCAGGCAGCCCTTCGGTCGGCCGGATTCCAAAGTCCGGTCCGCTTCGCTGATGTCGCACTTCACCCGACGTCATCTCTGCTGGTCTTCGGGTATAAAGGCATCAGCCGACGCCATTTTCCTCAGTGTTTCTTGCCCCAGATGCCAGTTGCCCTCTTGGAAGGCTAAATTTTGGGTAAAAATGCCAATGTTTCCAAAAAGATAGAAGGCAAACACAAAAAATAAGCATGTATGTACATATATACAAACAAATACACCATAAGAGACTCCCCCCACCAGCTAGCTATTGGGAGGGTAAATACCCTAGGAGTACCACAGAGGGGAAGGAGGGAGGGTAATCCTGACTGCAGATGCTATCCAGTTCGGACATCTACATTTATGGTAGGTACAAAACTGTACTATGTCCTTCATGGATGCATCTGCAGTCATAACAACTGGGTAGAATACCATAGCCAACTAGGGGAGGAGGAAGAATAGATTATGGTGTGGTTAGGATCCCTTGCAGTACAGCAGTGGCAAACCCTGCTCGGGATCTGGAATACAGAGGTAAATTATAATGCTTGGCAAATGTATGCACGGAGGTCCAAGTAGCCGCCTCAATAATGTCCTTGGTTGCCACTCGTAAGAAGGCTGTGGTAGTGGCTGTTGCTCTTGTAGAATGAGGCCGTATGTTCTGTGGAATTGGTTTTCCATGGAAGGAGTAACAGAATCGTATGCAATTTCCTATCCATTTGGAGATTGTCTGTTTGGAAATTGCTTTTCCTTCCCTTCCTGTTGCATAGGCTACAAAAAGCTGGTCAGTTTTCTGTTACTTTTGTTCTGTCCAGGTAGTAGCGTAGCTGTCTGTGTACATCCAAGGTATGCAGCATTCTTTCCCTCTGTTTTGTGGGTTGGGAAGAAGGTAGGTAGGTGGATTGCCTGGTTTAAAGACACTCTGGATACCACCTTAGGCATAAATGTAGGATTAGTCCTCATGGACACTCTATCTTGGTGGAAGATTAGGAAGGGTTGTACTGCCATTAGGGCCTGAAGTTCAGAAACCCTCCTTGCTGAGGTTATTGCCAGTAGGAAAGCAGTTTTCCATGATAGATGCTGTAGGTCTGCTGTTGCTGCTGGTTCAAAAGGTGAGTGTCAACTTTTCTAGCACAAAGTTCAAATCCCAAGCTGGCAGTGGTGGTTTCCTAGGAGGTTTTACATTCTTGATCCCTCTGAGGAACTGCCTGAGTAGAGGATGCGAGAAGACAGGTGGATCAAAGCTGTATTCTGCTGAAATAGCTGATGCATGTATCTTGATGGAGGAATAGGACAGGCCTGTATGTAGAAGCTCTGCCAAGTACTCCAGAATGTTAGCAATATCTATATTCGACACATCCTTTCCTCTTTCAGCACTCCAAATGACAAACCTTTTCCATTTTCCTGCATAGTTCCTTCTTGTTGAAGGTCTGCGGGCTTCAAGGATAATGTCTTTAACCCTTTGGGAGAGATCTGGAATAGTTGCTGCTATGTGATGTGCCATGCAGTCAGTTGCAACGTTTTTAGGTTTGGATGCATGATGCTGTAGTTGTCCTGAGTTAACATCAAAGGCATCAGGGGTATTGACCACATTTTGTCCCGAGACATGCTCCTCAGCAATGGGTACCAGTGTGGTCTTGGCCAGTTCGAGCTATCAGGATTATCCTTGGACGTTCCTCCTTGATTTTTAGTAATACCTTGTGTATCAAGGGAAGAGGTGGGAATGCATATGCTGTCAGGCCTTTCCAGCTGAATGTCAGAGCATCCACTTTCCATGCAAGTGGATGGAATGTCCTTGTGCAGAATTTTTTGAGCTGGTGATTGAGAGGGGAAGTGAATAGATCTATCTGTGGCATTCCCCATTGCTTTGCGATGGTCTTGAAGATGTCCGGTGTAGCATCCATTCGTGAGCATCCGAGGTGGTTCTGCTTAACATGTCTGCTAGAGTGTTCTCTTCCGGTACAAACATTGCCTGTAACTGGATGTTGTAGCTGAGTGCCAGGTTCCAAAGGTCCAAAGTCATTCTGCATAGGGGTATGAATGAGTGCCCCTGTTTGTTGATGTACCACATGACTGTGGTGTTGTCTGTCCTTATCATCAAATGGCCTTCTTTGAGAAATGGTCTGAATTTTTGGATTGCCAGTTTTACTGCCAGCATTTCTTTTAGGTTGACGTGCAGGTGAAGCTGGTCCTGCGTCCACAATCCTTGTACGCATTTGTCCAGCATGTGAGCCCCCCATCCTAGGTCTGAGGCGTCTGTTGTGATGGTTTGGCTTGCTTGATAGTTGTGAAAGGGTAAGCCTGGGTTTGACTGGCATGCTTGAGCCCACCATAGGAACTCCTGTTTTAGGCATGGGATTAGTGGAATTTCTGCTTCTAGGCTGTGCCTGTGTTGGGACCATAAATTCTTTAGGTACCACTGTAGTTTTCTCATATGCAGTCTGGCATGTGGAACCAAGATTATGCATGATGCCATGAAGCCTAAGGCCTGCAGAACTTTTCTTGCTGTTAGCTTGCTCTGGTTTGTTAGTGCCAAGAAGTAAAGAGGGAGTTCTTTTTGTTTTTCTGCAGTTAGGAATGCCATTTGTTTTACTGTGTCCAATTCAGCCCAAGAATGTCCTTGTTTGGGATGGAATCAGCCTTGACTTTTGTAAATTGACTGTGTATCCCAGTGCTTGTAGCAAGTAAATGACCCTTTGTAAATCTGTTGTCAGCTTGCTTTTGTTGTCCCTTGTAGCAGGCAGTCGTCCAGGTATGGATAAATTTGGATTCCTGTAGTCTGCAGTGGATTACTGATGCCAGGCATTTTGTGAATACTCTGGGCAGTAGATAAGCCAAAGGGCAATGCTGAGAATTGATAGTGCTCTGATCCTGCAAGAAATCTGAGGTATCTTCTGCAAATTGGTCGAATGGGGACGTGCAGGTATGCCTCCTTGAGATCTAGAGTTACCAGCCAACACTCCTTGCCCAGCATGGGAAGAAGTTGCTGTAGGGTCAGCATTTTGAATTTTGGGACAATGATGTATGTGTTTAAGGTGGACAGGTCGAGAATAGGTCTCCAACTTTTTTCCTTTCTTGGAACTAGGAATAGTCTGGAGTAAAATCCTTTGCCTTGTTCTGTTATTGGTACTCTTTCCACAGCTCTCATCTTTGTTAATTGCATTATCTGCTGTAGAGCTTCTGTTTTTGATTTGGAGGCAGGTTTGGCATTCCTCTTTTGACTGGTAAAGTGTGGAAGTGGAACTGGTAACCTTGGTCTATGGTTTGCAAAATCCACTTGTCTTTTGTGATATAGTGCCAGTTCTTCGAAAATAAGGTTAATTTTCCGCCTAATGGTGCTGCTATTTGTTCCCTGGTAGGCGGAGTTAGAATCAAGTCACTGTGATTGCCCTGTTGTAGTGGTAGTGGCTGTGCCTGTGCCTCTGTTATTACCTTGCCACTGTCGTCCTCTGTAGGCACCCCTCTGGATTGATTTCTGCCTCTGGAACGCCTATTCCTGCCCCTTTGGGATCTTGTGGAGTCAGGAAAGGACCAATTTTGGCAGGCCAGTTCCTGCTAAACCTTGGGGCTGAACCTGCAAGAAATCTTTAACCGTTTGTACAGATTTTGCCTTTTCTTCCATTTTCTTCATTACCTGCTGGGCAGGTGTACCAAACAAACTGGTCTTATCCATAGGAGCATCTAATAACTTAGCTTTAACATGATCCGTAAGACTTGTTCCTTCAGCCATGCATGTCTTCTTATCACTGTGCCAGTCATGGCTGATCTAAATGAAGCCTCCAGTGCATCATAGCCACATTTTAAGGAATGGTTACTAACCTGTTGTATGTTATTTACCATTTCTAATAGATATTTCTTATCTATAGAGTCATCAGAGGATAGCTTTTAGTTAACTGATCAAGCATAAACTCTTGGTATTGTATCATGAAACTGACAGTTTAAAGCTCTAGCTGAGAGAGTAGCAGCGGTGTAAACCTTCTTGCCCCATCTGTCTAAAGACCTGCCTTCCCTTTCAGAAGGAATAGGGTTTTTTGCTGTGGTCGAGGCTACTGCCTTAGGGCCCTGGGATATAGTTTTGGGGTCTGCAAGTGGGGCCTTGTATAGGTGATGATGAGTGTCTGGCACCCTGTAAAATCTATCTGGTTTGGCAGGTGCTGGAGGTAAGGAATCTGGTGCAGTGCAAACATCATTAAATGCATCGTCCACAACAGAGAGGACAGGAGGTATAGCTAAGGGCCTGTGTTGTGGTAGGTGCAGAAAAGTCCTAAGTCTTTTTCTGGAATCTGAGAAATCCTGTTCCTGCCATTGGAATTGTTCTCTCATGGCATGTAAGGTTTCCCCAAAGGAGAATTCTTCTGGTGGAGAAGCAGCTGGAATGGATTCTTCAGCATCTGAGTCTTCATAATTGGAGAAAGGAGCCTCTGGCTGGTCTGTAATATCTGAGTCATCCGCAGAATCATCAGAGGACACAGGCTCGGGGGCTCTGCTCTAGGTCTCTTTTCTGGGGCTGAGAGGCCCTGTCTGGGTGAGATTGAGATCCCCTAATTAAGGATATTAAATCTTCTGCCAGAGTAAGCATTTGTGAACTAGAAGTGGGCCTGGTTGAGGGGGGTTTAACAGGCACTGATTTAGTAGATTTGGCTGCTTTAGCCCTGGCAAAGGCCTTAATAGACATGGCTGCAGGAGGCCTAGCAGCACCACGTGCTGAGGTAGAGACATCCAAAGGGATGGTGTCTGATAAGTCACTAGTAACCACTGTAGTAGGTAAAATTTCTGAGGCCGATTCAAGTAAAGTAGCCGGAACCTCAGTAGTAGTCATTGATTCGGCTGTACTCTGATCAGTTTTCTCGGTTTTGGCCGAAACCGAGACACTCATGTTTGCTTAACCATGGTTTCGCGAAACCGGACCGCGAGTGTCGGTCTTTTTTTGTTTTTAACAATTTGGGTAGTCGGAGGATCCGACGGCATAATGTACGCAAAATCAGAGCCGAAAACTGTTCAGCAAACTCCGACGCGTCTAAGCGTTGTCGGTTGAAAGAAGCACAGGCCGAACAGGCTGCTACGTCGTGGTCTGGGCCTAAACAAGGCAAACAGTAAGAGTGGAAATCTTTATGAGGTATTTGTTTCCCACAAGTTAAACAGTTATTGACTTTTTCTGACATCGCTGAGGCAAGAAAGAGTCCCAACGGGTACTTAGCTTTTAGAAGTCTTCAAGGAATATTCGTAGTAGTAATCTCTGGATCTGACCGACCGCACTTGCGAACAGCTTCTGCTTGGCGCCACGCGCAAGAAAGACTGAGGAAAATGGCGCTGATGCCTTTATACCAGACCAGCAGAGATGACGCCGGGTGAAGTGCGACATCAGCCGCCGGACCCGGACTTTGGAATCCGGCCGACCGAAGGGCTGCCTGATGACAGGACAACCCAGTTGTTATGACTGCAGATGCATCCATGAAGGACATCTCTGAAACTCTCCTGGCAGAGGTCAGAGCTAAGAGGATGGCTGTTTTCCAAGATAAAAACTTGATGTCAGAGGAGGCAGCAGGCTCAAAAGGAGGTAAGGTAAGCTTTTCCAAAACACAGTTGAGATCCCAAGCAGGAATGGGAGGAGATCTAGGAGGTCTTAAGTTCTTAGCTCCTCTGAGAAACTGTCTCATGAGCTGGTGGGAAAAGATCGGAGGGTCTGTATTATAATGAGCAGAAACAGCAGAGGCATGTATCTTAATGGAAGAGAGAGACAGACCCTTATGTAAGAGATCTGTCAGGTAAAGTAAAATCAAAGGAATGTTAGGAAGAAGAGGATCAGAATCCTGAGCCTGCATCCAGGAACAAAATCTTTTCCATTTTCCTGCATAAGATTTTCTAGTGCTACGACGTCTGGCTTCTAAAATGACATCCATAACCTGCTTGGGTAGGAGAGAATGAATCAAAGACCCTGAATTAACCAGGCCGCCAGGCTGAGAGTTCTGAGATGGGAGTGTAGAAAGTACAGTTTTGTACCTACCATAAATGTAGATGTCCGAATTGGATAGCATCTGCAGTCATAACAACTAGGGTTGTCCTGTCGTCAGGCAGCCCTTCAGTCGGCCGGATTCCAAAGTCCGGGTCCGGCTTCGGCTGATGTCGCACTTCACCCGACGTCATCTCTGTTGGCCTTCGGGTATATAAGCATCAGCCGACGCCATTTTCTTCAGTGTTTCTTGCCCCAGATGCCAGAAGCCCTCTAGAAGGCTAAAAATTTTGGATAGATGCCAATGTTTCCAAAAGATAGAGGTAAACACAAAAATAAGCATGTATGTACATAAATACAAACAAATACACCATGAAAGAAGTCCCCACTAGCTAGCTATTAGAAGGGTAAACACCCTAGGAGTACCACAGAGGGGAAGGAGGGTAATCCTGACTGCAGATGCTATCCAATTCGGACATCTACATTTATGGTAGGTACAAAACTGTACTATGTCCTTCATGGATGCATCTGCAGTCATAACAACTGGGTAGAATACCATAGCCAACTAGGGGAGGAGGATAAAGGTAGATTATGGTGTGTTTAGGATCCCTTGCAGTACAGCAGTGGCAAACCCTGCTCGGGATCTGGAATATAGAGGTAAATTATAATGCTTGGCAAATGTATGCACGGAGGTCCAAGTAGCCGCCTCAATAATGTCTTTGGTAGCCACTCGTAAGAAGGCTGTGGTAGTGGCTGTTGCCCTTGTAGAATGAGGTCTTATGTTCTGTGGAATTTGCTTTCCATGGAAGGAGTAACAGAATCGTATGCAATTTCCTATCCATTTGGAGATTGTCTGTTTGGAAATAGCTTTTCCTTCCCTTCCTGTTGCATAGGCTATGAAAAGTTGGTCAGTCTTTCTGCTATTTTTTGTTCTGTCCAAGTAGTAGCGTAGCTGTCTATGTACATCCAAGGTATGCAGTATTCTTTCCCTCTGTTTTGTGGGTTGGGAAAGAAGGTAGGTAGGTGGATTGCCTGGTTTAAGGACACTCTGGATACCACCTTAGGCATAAATGTAGGATTAGTCCTCATGGACACTCTATCTTGGTGGAAGATTAGAAAGGGTTGCACTGCCATTAAGGCCTGTAGTTCTGAAACCCTCCTTGCTGAAGTAATTGCCAGTAGGAAAGCAGTTTTCCATGACAGGTGTTGCAGGTCTGCTGTTGCTGCTGGTTCAAAAGGTGATAGAGTCAATTTTTCTAGCACAAAGTTCAAGTCCCAGGCTGGTAATGGTGGTTTCCTTGGAGGTTTTACATTCTTGATTCCTCTGAGGAACTGCCTGGGCAAAGGGTGTGAAAAAAAAACAGGTGGATCAAAGCTGTATTCTGCTGAAATAGCTGATGCATGAATCTTGATGGAGGAATAGGACAGGCCTGAATGAAGTAGTTCGCCAGATACTCCAGAATGTTGGGCATATCTATGTTTGATACATCTTTACCTCTTTCTGAGCTCCAAATGACAAACCTTTTCCATTTCCCAGCATAGTTTCTTCTTGTTGAAGGTCTGCGTGCTTCAAGAATAATGTCTTTAACTCTTTGTGAAAGCTGTGGATTAGCAGCTGCTATATGATGTTCCATGCAGTCAGTTGCAACGTTTTTAGGTTTGGATGCATGGTGCTGTAGTTGTTCTGAGTTAGCATCAAAGGCATCAGGGTATTGGCCACATATTGTTCGAGACATGCTCCTCAGCAGTGGGTACCAATGTTGTCTTGGCCAGTTTGGAGCTATCAGGATTATCCTTGGACGTTCCTCCTTGATTTTTAGTAATACTTTGTGTATCAAGGGAAGAGGTGGGAATGCATATGCTGTTAGTCCTTTCCAGCTGAAGGAGAGCGAGTCCACTTTCCATGCTAGTGGGTGGAATGTCCTTGTGCAGAATTTTTTGCGCTGGTGATTGAGAGCTGATGCGCATAGATCTATCTGAGGCATTCCCCATTTCTTCGAGATGGTCTTGAAGATGTCCGGGTGCAGCTGCCATTCGTGGACATCCGATGTAGTCCTGCTTAACATATCTGCTAGAGAGTTTTCTTTTCCTGGTACAAATATTGCCTGTAACTGGATGTTGTAGCTGAGTGCCAGGGTCCACAGCTCCAAAGTCATTCTGCATAGGGGGTAGGAATGAGTGCCTCCTTGTTTGTTGATGTACCACAGGACTGTGGTGTTGTCTGTCCTTATCACCAACTGGCCTTCCCTGAGAAATGGTCTGAACTTTTGGATTGCCAGTTTTACTGCCAGCATTTCTTTTAGGTTGATGTGCAGGTGAAGTTGGTCCTGTGTCCACAATCCTTGCACGCATTTGTCCAGCATATGTGCCCCCCATCCCAGGTCTGAAGCATCTGTTGTGATGGTCTGGCTTGCTTGACCTTTGCGAAAGGGCAGGCCTGGGTTTGACTGGCATGCGTGAGCCCACCATAGGAACTCCTGTTTTAAGCATGGTATTAGTGGAATTTCCGCTTCTAGGCTGTGTCTGTGTTGGGACCATAAATTCTTTAGGTACCACTGAAGCTTTCTCATATGTAGTCTGGCAAATGGAACCAAGATTATGCATGATGCCATGAAACCCAAGGCCTGCAGTACCTTTCTTGCTGTTAACTTGTTCAGATTTGTTAGTGCCAAGAAGTAAAGAGGAGTTCTTTTGTTTTTCTGTAGTTAGGAATGCCATTTGCCTTACTGTGTCCAATTCCGCCTCCCAGGAAAGTCCTTGTCTGGGATGGTATCAGCCTTGACTTTTGTAAATTGACTGTGTATCCCAGTGCTTGAAGCAAGTAAATGACCCTTTGTAAATCTGTTGTCAGCTTGCTTTTGTTGTCCCCTTGTATCAGACAGTCCAGGTATGGATAAATTTGAATTCCCTGTAGTCTGCAATGGCGATTACTGATGCCAGGCATTTTGTGAATACTCTGGGCAGTAGATAAGCCAAAGGGCAATGCTGAGAATTGATAGTGCTCTGATCCTGCAAGAAATCTGAGGTATCTTCTGCAGATAGGTCGAATTGGGACGTGCAGGTATGCCTCCTTGAGATCTAGAGTTACCAGCCAACACTCCTTGCCCAGCATGGGAAGAAGTTGCTGTAGGGTCAGCATCTTGAATTTTGGGACAATGATGTAAGTATTTAGGGTAGACAGGTCTAGAATTGGTCTCCAACTTTTTCCTTTCTTGGAACTAGGAATAGTCTGGAGTAGAACCCTTTCCTTGCTCTGCTGTTGGCACTTTTTCCACAGCTCTCATGTTTGCTAATTCCATTATCTGTTGTAGAGCCTCTGTTTTTGATTTGGAGGTAGGTTTGGCATTCCTCTTTGATTGGTAAAGTGTGGAAGTGGAACCGTAACCTTGATCTATGGTTCGTAAAATCCACTTGTCCTTTGTTATGTGGTGCCAGTTTTTTGAAAATAAGGTTAGCTTTCCGCCTAGAGGAGCTGCTATTTGTTCCCTGGTTGGCGGGTTTAGGTTTAAGTCATTGTGGCTGTGTTGATGTAGAGGCAGGTGTTGATTCTGTGCCTCTGTTGTTACCTTGCCACTGTCGCCCCTCTGTAGGCACCTCCTCTGGATTGGATTCTGCCTCTGGAACGCCTATTCCTGCCCCTTTGAGGTCTTGTGGAGTCAGGAAAGGACCAATTTTGGCAGGCCAGTTCCTGCTAAACCTTGGGGTTGAACCTGCAAGAATTCTTTAACTGTCTGGACTGATTTTGCCTTTTCTTCCATTTTCTTCATAACCTGCTGGGCAGGTGTACCAAACAAACTTGATTTATCCATAGGAGCATCAAGCAATTTAGATTTAACATGATCCGTAAAGCTTGCTCCTTTAGCCATGCATGCCTTCTAATTACTGTGCCAGTCATGGCTGATCTAAATGAAGCCTCCAGTGCATCATAGCCACATTTTAAAGAATGGTTACTAACCTGCTGTATGTTATTTACCATTTCTAATACATAATTCTTATCAAGAGATTCATCAGTGGTTAGCTTTTTAGTTAACTGGTCAAGCATAAACTCTTGGTATTGTATCATGTGAAACTGACAATTTAACGCTCTAGCTGAAAGAGTGGCTGAAGTGTAAACTTTTTTACCCCATCTGTCTAATGACCTTGCTTCCTTTCAGAAGGAACAGGGTTTTAGCTATAGTCGCGGCTACTGCCTTGGGACCCTGGGATATAGTTTCGGGTCGGCAAGAGGGGCCTTGTAGAGGTGGTGATGAGTATCTGGCACCCTGTAAAATCTGTCTGGTTTGGCAGGGGCTGGGGTAAAGAATCTGGAGCTGAGCAGGCATCATTGAAAGCATCATCCACCACAGAGAGAACAGGAGGGATAGCTAAGGGCCTGTGCTGTGGTAGGTGCAAAGGTCCTAAGTCTTTTCCTGGAGTCTGAAAATCCTGTTGCTGCCATTGGAACTGTTCTCGCATGGCATGCAAGGTTTCCCCAAAGGAGAATTCTTCTGGAGGAAGCAGCTGGAATGGATTCTTCAGCATCAGAATCTTCAAAATTGGAGAAAGGAGCCTCTGGCTGGTCAGTTATGTCTGATTCATCAGCAGAATCATCAGAGGACACTGGCTCAGGGGCTCTGCCCTAGGTCTCTTTCTGGGGCTGAGAGGCCCTGTCTGGGTGAGATTGAGATCCTCTAATTAATGAAATTAAATCTTCTGCCAAGGTAAGCATTTGAGAACTGGCAGAGGGCCTGGTGGAAGGGGTTTAACAGGCACTGTTTTAGTAGTCTTGGCTGCTTTAGCCCTGGCGAAGGCCTTAATGGACATGGCTGCTGGAGGCCTAGCAGCACCACGTGCTGGGGTAGAGACATCCAAGGGAATGGTGTCTGATAAGTCAGTGGTAAGCACCGTAGTGGGTAAAATTTCTGAGGCCGATTCAAGAGTGTTAGCAGGGACCTCAGTTGTAGTGATAGTTTCAGGTGTAGTTTGATCAGTTTTCTCGGTTTCGGCCGAAACCGGGACACTCGCGGTTTGCTTAACCATGGTTTCGGACGAAACCGCGGACCGCGAAAGTGTCGGTCTTTTCTTTGCGTTTTGGCAGAATGTGAAGTCGAGGGTCCGGCGGCATAATGTACGCAAAGTCAGAACCGAAAAACTGTTCTGCAAACTCTGACCGACGCCTAAGCGTTACCGGTTGAAAGAAGCACAGGACGAACAAGCTGCTACGTGGGCTGGGCCTAAACAGGGCAGGCAGTAAGAGTGGAAATCTTTATGAGGTATTTGTTTCCCACAGGTTAAACAATTATTAACTTTTTCTGACATCGGCTGAGGCAAGAAAGAGTCCCCAACGGGGTACTTAGCTTTAGAAGTCTTCGAAGTAGTATTCGTAGAAGTAATCTCTGGATCCGACCGACCGGCACTTGCGAACAGCTTCTGCTTGGGCCACGCGGCAAGAAAGACTGAAGAAAATGGCGTCGGCTGATGCTTATATACCCGAAGGCCAACAGAGATGACGTCGGGTGAAGTGCGACATCAGCCGAAGCCGGACCCGGACTTTGGAATCCGGCCGACTGAAGGGCTGCCTGACGACAGGACAACCCTAGTTGTTATGACTGCAGATGCATCCATGAAGGACATCCTGACCCTGGTGCTGGGACATAAGGTTCGGAGTCTGTGGTAAAACCCAAGGGGGCTCCAGACATAGGTTTTTCAGAGTTGGGTACCAAAGCTGTCGAGGCCAATTTGGGGCCAGCAAGATTATCATCTTGGGTTTGTCCTGTTTGATCTTTAATAATACCCGTGGAAGAAGAGGAAGAGGCGGAAAGGCATATCCTGAGAGGTTTCTCCAACTGAATAATAGTGCATCCACTTTCCAAGCTTGTTCGTGGAAAGTCCTGGTGCAAAAAATCTGTAGTTGATGACTGAGGTGGGATGCAAAGAGGTCTATGTGAGGACATCCCCAGACTGCTGTTATCATCCTGAATATTTTGGTGTCCAGCATCCACTCGTGTGGGTCCGAAAGGTTTCTGCTCAGACTGCCTGCCAGGAAGTTTTGCTTCCCTGGTAGAAACTGAGCTTGAAGGTCCAGATTGCAAGCTAGAGCTGTGTTCCATAGATCCATGGCTAGTCTCCAAAGGGGGTAGGAATGAGATCCCCCTTGCTTGTTTATCTACCACATAACTGTGGTGTTGTCTGTCCGTATCAGTAGTCCTGGTTGTAGAAGATTCCTGAAAGCCAATAGAGCTTTCTGAACGGCTAACATTTCCTTTAAATTGATATGCAGGTGCTTCTGATCCTTTGTCCAAAGGCCCTGCAGACAGTTGCCCTGAAAATGGGCTCCCCATGCATAATCCGAGGCATCCGTGGTTAGTATCTGAGTGGCCGGAGGCAGACAGAAGGGTTTTCTTTTGTTTAGAATGCATGCTTTGGACCACCAAAGGAATTCCTTTTGAAGACGAGGCAGGATGGAGATCAGAATGTCTAAACTGTGGCAATGCTGCGACCATACACTTTTTAGGTACCACTGTATTTTCCTCATATGTAGCCTTGCATATGGTACAAGAAGGATGCAGGAGGCCATGTAACCCAAAGCCTGCAGGAATCTCCTTGCACATAGCAGAGTTAAAGTTGCCAAGGTTTTGAAAGTTAGAGCCAGCTGTAACTGTTTTTTCATGTGTCAGAAATGCCAACTGGGTTGTTGTGTTTAGAGAAGCACCCAGAAAAAATATCTGTTGTGAGGGTGTCAAATTTGACTTTTTTATGTTTACAGTGAATCCCAGGAACTTGAGAAGATTTTGAACAAACTGTAGATGCTGTAGTAAGACCTCCTTGCTGTCTGCCTGAATAAGACAGTCGTCCAGATTAGGGTAGATTTGAATTCCCTTGAGTCTGCAATAAGCTACTACTGGAGCCAGGCATTTGATGAAGACCCTGGGCGCAGTAGACAATCCAAAGGGCAGCGCAGAGAATTGAAAGTGCCTCGATCCGGCCTTGAACCGGAGGTATTTTCTGCGCTCCTGCCTGATGGGAATGTGTAAATATGCCTCCTTTAAACCCAAAGTTACCATCCATGCATTTTTGGTCAGCATTGGAAGCAGCTTCTGCAGAGTTAGCATCTTGAATTTTGGTATATCTAGAAAAGTGTTCAAGACTGACAGATCCAGAATGGGTCTCCATGAATTTTGTTTCCTGGGGACTAGAAAGAGCCTTGAATAAAAGCCTTGTCCCATCCCTGAAAGTGGAACTAGTTCTATGGCTTTCTTAGCCAAAAGAGCTTCCACCTGGTTTAAGGCCTCTGTCCATTGATGTTTTGGAAGATCTGGCCATCCGCTTGGCCTTGGTAGGGTATGAAAATGGAATTTGTAACCTCTTGAAACCACATCCAGAACCCACTTGTCTTGGGTTATATGAGTCCAATTTAGGTGAAAAAGAGAAAGTTTTCCTCCGAGAGGGGCTTCCAGGCAAGAAGTTCCTGCAGCCCAACAGAGTGAGTCATTGAGTCTGTTTCCTATGAGCTTGCGACCTGTCCTCTCCTCCCCTAGGGGTGGAAGCAGTCAACTGTCTTGGTCTATAAGAGGCTTGTGTTTGAGGCCTTCCTCGTGAGTGTCTGTATCTACCCCTCTGAGGCCTGTCTGAATTGGGAAAGGACCAATATTTTGTAGGACAATTCCTACTAAATCTGGGTGGCTGTACTTGTAAGAAATCTTTAACTGTTTGCATGGATTTACCCTTACCCTCCATCTTTTTAATCACCTCTTCAGCTTTAGATCCAAAAAAAAACATTATGCTGAACAGGAGCATCCAATAATTTAGCTTTTACTTGATCAGGCAAATTTTGTTCCTTTAACCATGCATGCCTTCTAATTACTGTACCAGAGGCAGCAGCCCTACAAGAAGCCTCCAAGGCATCAAAACCACAGTGTAAACCATGCTTCCCAACTTGTTCAGTAGCATGCATTAAATCATGTAATTCCTTATCTGCACAGGCGGAAATGGAAGTTAGCTTTTGTTTTAAAACAGACAAGAGAAATTGCTGGTATTTCAGCATATAAAACTGACAGTTTAAAGCCCTACTAGATAAAGTAGCAGAAGTGTACACTTTTTTGCCCCATCTTTCTAAAGATCTGGAATCCTTCTCAGTGGAAATGGGGTTCTTAGCAGAAGCGGCCTTAACTCCATTAGGACTCTGAGAAATGGTTTCAGGGTCAGCAGTAGGGTTCTTGTATAAAAACTGGTGGGAATCAGGAACCCTGTAATATCTGTCAGGCTTAACAGGAGCTGGAGGAAAAGAGTCAGGGGTTAAGTTAGCCTCCAAAAAAGCATCATCCACAATATCCAAAACAGGAGGAATAGCCAGGGGTCTATGTTGGGGAAGAAGAAGAAAATCCCTTAGTCTTTTCTTAGATTCTGAATACTCCTGTCCTTCCCAGTGAAAATGTTCCCTCATTTCATGCAAAGTTTCCCCAAAGAGAAATCCTCAGGGAGAGAAGCCGAGGGAATGGATTCCTCAGCATCAGAATCCTCATAAGGAGGGAAAGAATAATCCTGGTCAGAAGAAGAAACTGAAGAAACAGAAGCCTGATCAGAGGAGCCATAATAAACTTCCTGCCTTGGCCTTTTATCTGGAGGGGGATATGAACCCCTAATCATAGTGAGCAAGTCCTACGCCATCTTAAGTAACTGTTTCTGTGACTTGGGGGCCGGATCAGAAGAGGCCTGTGTTGCAGTCTTTGATTTGGAAGGAGTCTTTGGCTTTGCCTTTATTAGAAGCTGAGTAGGCCTGAAAACCCCTTCGGAAGCCGGTACCTGCACAGCGGCTCCGGACCCATCCGAAGGAGCATTGTCCGAAGGTTCTGCAACAGAAGTATTCAAAGGCCTAGTTGGCTCCTCGTGGGAGTCCGTTTCGGCCATCGGTTCTGAAATGGCAGACGACAGGGGCTGCAAAAGCACCTCACTGACGACGGCCGAACCTGAAACTGGCTCTGCTTGTACAATATTGTCAGATTTGGACCTCGCAGGCCTGTCTTTGTCCTTGCGTCGTTTGTGAACTCTGGTAGCCGGAACCGTATCCGACGACATTTTGTAATTAAAACGCCTACCGAAGTAATGAAATGCAAAATCGTACCTTTTA